>NW_017670652.1:213546-242184 GCF_001879085.1 Nicotiana attenuata | reverse complement strand
ACGCTTTGCATTTTTTGGAGCCGACATTGTCGGGCTCATTTTTGCCTGTGGACGGAAGCCTTTGTTAACCGGTTCTTCCCGAAGTAGATATGGAGGATTTTTTTGCAACAGTCGGGCGTCCCCGAGTCGCGTTATTCGGGTTGTGTCAGCCGTTTCGACCGTAGCCGTATGCGTTTGGTCGTAGCCATTTTTGATCCCTTAGTGATAGTTTAGGCGTCTACATCGAGGGTATGCCCTTTAGGGAGTCTTACAAATGCGATGTATAGCCTTAGTATCGGGATTTTCATGCCTGTTGAGGTCTTACAGTTTGCCATGCTTGAATCACCAAGCCTATCAAACTGAAGAAACATGGCACCACTTTCGGGTTAGGGTATGGATATACTTGGCAAGAATTCAGGAACTGGTCGCCACCATGGCGCGGCCCTTACTACCCGCTGGAGCACCCAATACCCCGCCTGGAGCAAACTTTCCAGCCAGTAGACATCATATATGGGTCAGAGGAAGATGAAACATTGGCAGCAATGAAGAACCTGTTCTTGGAAGATGACAATATGGACTGTCATGTCATTCTTGAGGAGGAAGGGGAGGAAGGCCCTTCCATACAAGCTGTGAGCCCAGGAGCGCGCCTCAACAATTGGTCCATCAGAACCACCAAGGCCCGGAAAGCTTCGGGGTAGCAAGGCTGAACAAAGCACTATGCATTATCTTTTACTTTTTTGCTAATTGATTTCCCTTCAGTATTATCTTTAAAATTTTGAAAAGATCTCCGATGTTCAAAACGATTTTGGAATTTATCAAAGCTCTTATTATTTTTCTCTATCATTTATTTTATTTTACACAGCATTACTATTACTTATCTTGATGAACCGACGAGTGTGACAAGCGACGAGGTAATGCAACAAACGGATATAGACTCAGAAGAGGATGAGATACCAGAAGAGATTGTTAAAGAAGTTAAGAATTTTGAGAACAGACCTAAGTCTAACCTGGACGAAACTGAGGTCGTCAACCTGGGGAATACAGCGAATGTCAAGGAAACGCGCATCAGTGTTCACTTGTCACCGTCAGAAAAGGAAGAGTACGCGGAGTTCTTAAAAGAATATGAGGACATATTTGCCTGGTCGTATGATGATATGACCGGTCTCAGTACATCTATTGTAGCTCACAAACTGCCAACATATCCAACATGTCCGCCGGTAAAGCAGAAACTCAGAAAGTTCAAGCCAGATATGAGTTTGAAAATCAAGGAAGAAGTTACCAAACAAGTCAAAGCCAAGGTCCTCAGGGTAGTGGAGTACCCAACATGGTTAGCCAACATTGTGCCAGTGCCAAAGAAGGACGGGAAGGTCAGAGTTTGTGTCGACTACCGGGACCTCAACCGGGCCAGTCCGAAAGATGACTTCCCCTTATCGAACATACACATCCTGATCGACAACTGCGCCAAGCACGAGCTGCAGTCATTCGTCGATTGTTTTGCCGGATATCATCAGATATGTATAGACGAAGAAGACGCGGAGAAAACGGCGTTCATCACGCCGTGGGGAATGTATTGTTACAAGATGATGCCGTTTGGATTGAAGAATGCTGGGGCCACCTACATGAGGGCCATGACTACTATTTTCCATGACATGATATACAAAGAGATCGAGGTGTATGTAGATGACGTCATCATCAAATCCAAGAGAACCACTAATCACATGGAAGATCTGAGGAAGTTCTTCAACAGACTGAGAAGGTACAACTTGAAACTGAATCCCGCCAAATATGCATTCGGGGTTCCCGCCGGAAAACTGCTTGGGTTCATCATAAGTCGCCGAGGAATAAAACCGGATCCGTCAAAGGTTAAAGCCATTCAGGAATTGCCACCGCTAAAGAACAAGAAAGAGGTTATGAGTTTCTTGGGGAGACTCAACTACATCAGCCAGTTCATAGCCCAGTCCACTGTCATTTGTGAACCAATCTATAAGATGTTGAAAAAGGACACCGCCACTAAATGGACTAATGATTGTCAAAAGGCCTTCGACAGAATCAAGGAATACCTGTCAACGCTGCCAGTCCTGGTTCCGCCCGAACCGGGTAGACCGCTATTGCTCTACCTTGCAGTACTGGATGGGGAATTCGGCTGTGTTTAAGGACAACATGATGAAACAGGGAGAAAGGAGCAAGCCATCCACTATCTCAGCAAGAAGTTCACCCCGTATGAGGCCCGGTATTCCCTGCTAGAGCGCACGTGTTGTGCTCTGACTTGGGTAGCTCAGAAGTTGAGGCATTATTTTTGTGCCTATACCACTTATCTCATATCAAAGATGGATCTGCTAAAGTACATCTTTCAGAAGCCCATGCCCATGGGCAAGCTAGCCAAATGGCAAATCCTGCTGAGTGAATTCGATATTGTCTACGTGACCCAGAAAGCGATCAAAGGACAAGCACTGGCCGATCATCTTGCCGAAAACCCTGTGGGTGGAGAATACGAGCCTCTAAAGATGTATTTTCCTGACGAGGAGGTCTCTTTCATAGGAGAAGACATTGCAGAATCCTATGATGGCTGGAGAATGTTCTTCGACGGAGCAGCAAACTTCAAAGGAGTTGGCATAGGAGCAGTTCTAGTATCAGAAACAGGTCAGCATTATTTGGTGTCCGCCAAACTCAGGTTCCCGTGCACCAACAACATGGCCGAGTACGAAGCCTGCATCTTGGGGCTCAAGCTAGCCATTGACATGAACGTTCAGGAGTTACTAGTGATCGGGGATATCGACTTGCTCATACATCAGGGTCGAGAAGAGTGGGCAACCAAGAACTCCAAGATACTCCATACTTGCATCACGTACAGGAGTTGAGGAAGAGGTTTACAAAGACAGAATTCCGGCATGTCCCCAGAGTCCAAAATGAGTTCGCCGATGCATTGGCCACTCTATCATCCATGATTCAGCATCCAGATAAGAACTCCGGTAAAAATCCAGGATCAACCCGCTTACTATGCTCATGTCGAGGAAGAAGCAGATGGAAAACCATGGTTTCATGACATTAAGAAGTATCTGTCAACAGGAGAGTATCCAGAACTCGCAAACACTACTCAAAAGCGCACACTGCGGAGGCTATCCAATCACTTCTTTCATAGCGGAGGAATCCTGTATAGGAGGACTCCCGATTTGGGATTACTAAGATGTGTCGAAGCAAAGGAAGCATCCAGGTTGTTGGAAGAAGTTCATGCAGGGACCTGCGTTCCACATATGAATGGTTTTGTCCTAGCAAAGAAAATACTCTGAGCAGGATATTTTTGGATGACTATGGAAACGGACTGCATCCGGTATGTCCGAAAATGCCATCGCTGTCAGATACACGCAGACATGATAAAGGTGCCTCCTAATGAGCTTAATGCTACAAGTTCGCCATGGCCGTTCGCCGCTTGGGGAATGGATGTCATCGGACCTGTCAAGCCCGCCCCATCAAACGGACACAGGTTCATTCTAGTGGCCATTGATTATTTCACCAAATAGGTTGAAGCAGCATCGTATAAAGCAGTAACTAAGAAGGTTGTGGCAGACTTTGTCCGCGACCGTATCATTTGCCGGTTCGGCGTCCCAGAGTCAATCATCACTGATAATGGTTCCAATCTCAACAGTGATTTGCTGAAAGCGATATGTGAAACCTTAAAGGTCAAGCACAAGAATTCTACAGCCTACAGGCCTCAGATGAATGGAGCTGTAGAAGCGGCCAATAAGAACATCAAGAAAATACTAAGGAAAATGATAGAATAACACAAGCAGTGGCACGAAAAGCTATCATTTGCTCTGTTGGGATACCGTACCACAGTCCGCACATCAACTGCGGCAACTCCTTATATGCTGGTTTACGGTACCGAGGCAGTCATACAAGAAGCGGAACTTGAAGATGCAGAATGGGTAAAAAGTCGCTATGAGCAGTTAGCCCTCATAGACGGGAAAAGACTGAACGCAGTTTGTCATGGTCAATTGTATCAGAACAGGATGTCCAGAGCCTTCAACAAAAGGGTCAGACCGAGACAATACACGCCAGGACAGCTAGTACTGAAGAAAATTTTTCTGCATCAGGATGAAGTCAAAGGAAAGTTCTCTCCTAACTGGCAAGGCCCGCACATGGTTCATCGGGTCCTAACAGGAGGGGCCCTCATACTCGCAGAGATGGATGGAGAAGTCTGGCCAAAGCCAATTAATTCAGATGCAGTCAAACGCTATTATGTGTAATCATTATGATTTCTATATGATGTAATTTGAACTACGCCTGACCTGATTCCCGTTTAAGAGGGGATACGTAGGCAGCCCTATGGGTTCGGTCACAATTCAATAAAATTTTCATTTCCCCTACTATTGGAAACTGGGGCAGAATTTTGAGGAGGACCCTCAAAATTCCGAAGTTGATCTTCAGCCATTCACCAACGCGCAGCCGTCAGAAGCACCAGCCCAGTAAACTGGGGCAGAATTTTGAGGAGGACCCTTAAAATTCCGGAGTAAAAGAGGTCGCAATATCTTGAACCACGTCGCAGTCGTCGGTTCATCTAAAAGAAAATCGTCTTTATTATTATTTATGTGTTTACATCATATTTTTGAAAGTTATGCATGGCTACTATCAAATTGCTTTGTTTAGCGACGCTACCCCCCAATGAAAACAAGAGCCGAGTAGGACGAGCGAGGTCCACGGGAAGACGAACTAACCTTCGCCCTTTACAAAACTCACGATCTTTTTTTGAATGCAGGCACCCCAAAAAGAACCATCAGATACGGTTACATATTCATATTTTGCAGGAGTACAATTCTCAGAATCATCGCTCACTTATAAGTGCTGTCCGCACACGACATCCCCAGCAACCACAACGACGCAATCAACTATCAGCTATCATCTATCAGCTAAGAGCTTTCGTTACTACTCACCTTTATCTGCATTTTGCATAAGGCTACCTTTCTGCCTTCCGAGGTTAAGCTCTACCTCCATCTGCATTTTCTGCATAAGGCTACCATTCTACCTTCCGAGACTAAGCATTGTCTCCATCTGCATTTTGTACTGCATAAGGCTACCTTTCTGCCTTCCGAGACTAAGCACTGTCTCCATCCTGCATTTCCTTGCATTGCATAAGGCTACTTTTCCGCCTTCCGAAACTAAGCGCTGTCTCCATCCTACATTTCCTTGCATTGCATAAGGCTACTTTTCTGCCTTCCGAGACTAAGCACTGTCTCCATCCTGCATTTCCTTGCATTGCATAAGGCTACTTTTCTGCCTTCCGAGACTAAGCACTGTCTCCATCCTGCATGGCTGAAATATCGCCACCTCTTATTTGCATCGGCTGAAATACCACCAGCTTTATTTAAATATTGCATGGCTGAAACATCGCCAATTTTGTTTAAATCCCTCATATCGGCTGAAAGACCGCCAATTGCATTCAAATCTTTGCATCGGCTGAAAATCGCCAACTTTATTTAATTTTCTGTATCGGCTGAAAAACCGCTAGCTTTGTTTAAATTTATGTCGGCTGAAATATCGCCATTTGTATTTATACTTCATATCGACTGAAATATCGCCATTTATACTTATGCTTTGCGTCGGCTAAAATATCGCCATTTATATTTATGCTTTACATCGGCTGAAATACCGCCAAATCCTGCATTTCATGGGCTGAAATACCGCCAAACTGTCCAAGGGCATCATTGTTTGGAGGCACCATTTTCATAGCCCGAGAACGCCATGCCATGGCCTGAGGACCCCGCTTTATATTTTGCATATCATTATTCAAAGGCATCATGGTTCGGAGGCACCATCGTCATAGCCCGAGAACGTCATTTCATAGCTTGCGAATCCTTTATTATACGCTTCATGGCCCAGGACGTCATGGTCTGAGGACGTCATCCTAACCGTCCAAAGACAGCATTCATGGTCCAAACAGGAACTTGCATCACGTTTAAATTCTGCATGATATGTTTGTATTACTCATTCGCAAGTACAGCAGCTGGCAACGGCCGTCATAGCAGGAGCAATCCCGCTCCGGTTCCCGCAGCCCATCAGTCCCTGACCATCCTTCCCAACCTAAATATTGTGTCCGTCTTTTTTAAAACTGCCATCGGCATATTCCGTCGATGTACCCTGAACTACATATGACCTGATTCCTGTAAGACCAGGGATATGTAGGCAGCTCAAAAACCAGAGCTCGGTCAAAACCTTTGCAAGTCGTTTCTCTCGGTCAAAATTGGTCATCATATCTTTACCCGACAACTCTTTCATCCTTCCCGGGTAAAGAGGGGCAGCTGTTGATACCCAATTTTTCCCCTATCTATTTTTATACTCAAAATATTCTCAAAATAGCATGTACATGCATATATAAGTATGCCCAAGAATTTTTGACATTTTTCAAATTTTTAAAGCTTTTAAAAATTATTTTTATTATTTTGTTTTAACAATACAAAACCCAATAATTATTCCCAAAACAATCATTTTGGTGAGTAATTTATTTCCATCCTCCTATTTACATCACAATATAACTAAGATAATTTTTTGCATATTTTTTTTTATAAATCTATTTGATATTTTAAGCTAAAATTGCATCAAATTGCAATTATTGCCTATATTGCGATTAATAGCATCTTACAATTATAAAATTAGTCCCAGTATTTTTAAAATTAACATTTATATATTATTAATTAATTCAGTGCTTTTAATTTATTTTTAAAATCGTTTTAACTATTTTAATCAAATTAAAAGGGGAGAAATTGTCTATTTAATACATAGCCCATTGTGTTTCAATTATAGCCATGTTAAACCCCCAATTTAAACTCAATTTTATCGGCCCAAATCCTAAAATCGACCCAACCCTGACCCGATTCATAATACCCGACCGGATCCCCCCTTTAATCACAGCCGTTGATCTAAAAGATCAACGGCTCAAATTAAACCTTTCCTTTTTAATTCACCGACTACCCCCAACCCTAATTCATTTCCACCCTTCAGCCGCCCTTGAATCCCCAAATTTTCTCAAGGTTCTTCGGGAAACCCTACGCCCGTCCCCCTACCTTTCGGTTCCACCGTTCGTTTTCTACCGGAGTCCATGGCTACTCAGGCCATGGACAACCTATACTCACCTCCTATGGCTCCTACATGCCTGTTGCTCGAAGGTTCGAGGCCAGACCTCGAGGGTCTTCACTCAGACCTTCACGATTCAAGGATTTCGGCCATCTCCGGCCTTGCTCCGGTGGCTCTTGGTCTTCTAGGCCTGATTCTGTCCTCATCCGACTTAGATCGGACATTTTCGAAGCCTTTCTCATTCTAGGGTTCATCTGAAACCCTAACTATCGAGGTTCTCTCCGATTATTTTTAGATCTGTTATATGTTTGCAATATTGCTTAAGTTTCTTAAATGTTTTCTCCGATTTTCTTTCAAAAGGTTACTTCTTTTTCGATTAGGGTTTCTGGAAAAGATTTTTGAAAATGTTTCTGACTCTTCTTCTTCTTCTTTTCTTGGTGAATCGATCCCTACTATGTTCTTATTTGCTCTTTTCTGACTCGCATGCTTTTTCGTGTGTTCTTATATTTGTTGTATTATGAAGTTTTTCTGTTGTGATCCGTTCTGTCTCCTACTGGTTTCAATATCATGCTCTCACATGCCTATATTATGTGTTCCTTTACTGTGTTTTCCTACTGAGTTTTAGTCTTTTGTTTGCCTTTACCAGACTTTGTTCTTTCTAGATGTGTTTCATCGACTATTTCCTTAAGTTTACACTACCCCTTTATCTCCTAAACTCGTTTAAATTCCAAGCTTTTCTTGAAACTTGTTCCCTGTACTTCAAATTAGTTTCTATGTTCTATTTGCCTTGAACCTGCTATTGTGCTTGTATGTTTTCTCATGAGACTCTGAAAGAGGTCTCTGAGTCTGTTTCAATAGCTTGCCTTCTCATCTCTGTGTCAAATTCAAGTTTAAAAACCCTAAGATTTGGGGGTTTCTTTGGCAAGTTTGATTTTGTGTTTGGACAGGGGTTCTACTTTGAAACCTTGAACTCTCAGACTCACTCCGAGTTTATGAACTGAATTTGAAATTTTTCTGCGTTTGTGATTTCGAAACTTTCTTGCTAGTTTTTCGTAATTAGCATGACATTCTTCTTGCTTGACATGTCTATGTGTTTTATATATGAGAGCTTCTCTTTCAAAGGTTTTGCCAACTGTTAATTGATTCTGAATCCCTTTAATGTTGCTTACTTGATTGTTACTGATTTTCCCCTAAATTAAACTTTTCTTTACCACTTTTCTGACTCGGTTCAATCGAACAAGGCTTTCAACTTGGTTCTTTTACTGGCTGTTTTACTGATTCCCTTTCCTTGTTTTTCACAAATCAAGTACCACTAGACTTTTACCTCAAATAGTTTTTATGTATTTACCTTTATTGTACTGCTTGGGAAAATATTTTGATTAATCCTTTCCTTAAGTATCTTTACCCGTTGGAAATGGGAATCCCTTAATTGAAGGGAAATTGATATTCAAGGTTATTTTCCTTACCTTTTCTTACTTGCTGCACTATAAAAAGGGCCTTCCCTTCTATACTTTCAACAATCCTCATTCACTGATTTTCGAATCACAAACTCTTGCACTCTTTACTCTGTTCTGAGATCTTTTGCATTGCTTGCTCGCAATTTGGTACCGAAGCTTCTGCTTTTCATTTATTTTTCTGAAACTGGTATGTCTTACTTTTGATTCTAGCATCAACTCCAATGTGTTTATTTACAAGCTTTTATGCCCATGCCTACTTTACTGCTTTGTAGAGTTCAACTTTAAAGTAATACTTATGTCTTGCTATCTGTTGCTGCAATGAATCCCTATCCCCATCCCCCTTTTATGTGCTTGGGCTGTAGTTTAAGACATGGCAATATACAAAGTTATTGTCATGGATTAAAACTGGGTCCTTTGGATCCTAGCCTCTTTCAATTTCCCATACCCCCATTCCCTTATGTGTATTGAGTTAAGGTATAGCCTGGCAGCATCCAAGTTGCTGTCCAGGGCTGAACCTGACCTTCAAAAGGTCCTAACTCTTTAATTTTTAAGCTGACCGGCTGGTCAGGGGTGTGCCAGCATTCAAGTTGCAGGGCATGACCACCAGCCTGCCCTGGCTCCCCCAAATTCCCTTTCATTGCACTTACACTTACTCCTAGTCTCTAAGTTCTGCCCCCCTCCTATGAGCCTTGCCGTGGGGCCTTGAGTTCCCTCTGAACTTGGACATTTGAGGGCTGGCCCTTCCACACTGCACTATGTTCTTAACTTTGCAATGATATTTGGGGTGTAAGAATTGCCTGGAATTCTTGAAGTTCCTTGGAACTTTGACACATCCCAAATAAGAGAAAGGCTTTGAAAATCCGATCCTGGAAGTTGGTTTATCTCATATTATTAGACTTTGAGTCTGGATTAGGCTGATTAGATGTAGATGTAATCACTGATGTAATTTTATTATTCCTTCTGATTCACTTGGTCTGTAATAAGCTTTGTAAATAACTTTGTAACTACTACTGGGGTATAGTGAAAGGGAATGGGACTGAATGCATGCCAAAGGGGTAGAAATCATGTCTATAAGATATTTACCCTTTAAAATTCTTCATCTCACATAGAAATCATGTTCATAGGATCATTACTTTCAAACTCTGCATTTTTACGTAGATACCATGTCTATAGGATATTTACTCTTGAAAATTCTGCATCTCGCTTAGAAACCATGTTCATAGGGTTATCCCTTTCAAAGCCTGCATTTTTCACATAGATACCATGCCCATAGGTTTTCTGCACTTTGTAATAATACCATGGTAATAAATCGATAATGAAGCTCTGCATATTGTATAGATAATATACCTATAGGACTTCCTGCACTTTGCACATACATTTGTCATTAGGCAAGCCTGCTTATAGGAGTTAAAAATAACTCATTACATATAGATAACCTGCTTATAGGATCTCTGCTCAAAATCAGTTACACCTAGAAAGCATGCCTATTGGAACTATCAACTTAATCAGAATCGCCACTCGTTCCTAAGTTTAAAATCAGTGGCAATTTGTTTAACACTCGTAGAGCTTATAACTAATGACTTTTTGCAATAAGTTATTCCTCCGTCCCTGGATTAGTAGATATCATGCCTATAAGCCCTGTTTAACATACAAATAGTTAGATAATTAATCAACTGTCAGTTTTCGACAACTACATCTAAGCAGGACTAATTTGGACTCCCTATCTGGGAAATATGTGGTAAATCAATTCTTCCTACGCTAATTTTAATTAATGACGTAAACAGTATGTGTAAGACATGCTAAACAATTCGTTTCTTTAAGTGAGGAGGCCTACTTGAGCCTTTAATTGTTCTTATTTCCCCATTAACTGCTTTATTTGTTTTGTTTGTCGCCTCAGAATTTTATCCTTTTAAAACCCGTAAAAAGCCAAGCTCCCTCCCTTTTAGGATTAGTAGTCCTAAACGCATCCGGGACTGATAGGTGGGACGGGTAATAGCATGCAGTAGGTAACGATACCATTCCGCGCTTAAATACCTTAACGGGGTGGGAAGGGTAGACATAGAGATGATGATCACATGATAACGCTATGCGTACGATTGATTACCGGTGTTGTGTGGATGATCCATGTGTTTTACAAACCTAGGACCCCCTTTCCTTTATGTGACTTTGTTTAATATCAATAAAATTCTGCCTTTTCAACTACCCAAAACCCCTCTTCAATTTTACTGCATTATTCCTTTTTCCCCTAAATTTTTCTTCTTTATTTATTCAATGTCTTGATTAATTTTCTGCATTTTGACCCTCCCTCAAACAAATTGTAGATCAACTAGACCTTGATTCCAACATGCTTGTTACTTATCTATTTGTAACCCTTATGTGTGAAGTTATTTGTATACTTATTTGCATTAAAGTCACAACATAGCATGGCCGAGAACCACACTAGTGGATCTTGAGGGGTGCCTAACACCTTCCCCTCGAGATAATTTCTAGCCCTTACCCGTGCTCTGGTTTTCAAACTCAAAACTCTCAGTGTCCTAATGCACTTAATTATTAGGTGGCGACTCTTCAATTCCAAAAGCCCAATTCCCACACGGGAATAGAGTTGTCTTCTCAAATGTCGTAAACCCGATTTCGCGAGAAAAAGGGGGCGTCGACAGGTCATTGTTCATAGGCTGACCAAGTCAGCACATTTCATTCCTGTGGCAGTCTCCTATTCTTCAGAGAGGTTAGCTGAGATCTATATCCGGGAGATTGTTGGCCCTCATGGTGTGCCCGTGTCCATCATTTCGGACCGAGGTACGCAGTTTACCTCGCGTTTCTGGAGAGCAATTCAGCGAGAGTTGGGTACACGGGTTGAGTTGAGCACAGCATTTCATCCCCAGGCGGACGAGCAGTCCGAGCGGACTATTCGATTTTGGAGGATATGCTCCGAGCTTGTGTCATTGACTTTGGAGGCTCGTGGGATCAGTTATTTCCCTTAGCAGAGTTTGCCTACAACAACGGCTACCAGTCGAGTATCCAGATGGCTCCTTATGAGGCTTTATATGGTAGGCGGTGTCGGTCTCCGGTTGGATGGTTTGAGCCGGGAGAGGCTCGGTTGTCGGGTACGAATCTGGTTTAGGATGCCTTAGACAAGGTCAGGATTATTCAGGATAGGCTTCGTGCAGCTCAGTACAGGCAAAAGAGTTATGCAGACCGCAAGGTTCGAGATGTGGCTTTTATGGTCGGTGAGCGGGTATTGCTTCGAGTGTCACCTATGAAGGGCGTGATGAGATTTGGGAAGAAGGGCAAGCTCAGCCCTAGGTTCATTGGCCCGTTTGAGACTCTTGATCGAGTGGGAGAGGTGGCTTATAGACTTGCATTTTCGCCGAGCTTATCAACCGTGCATCCAGTGTTTCATGTGTCCATGCTTCGGAAATATCACGGCGATCCATCCCACGTGTTATATTTCAGCACTGTCCAGTTGGACAAGGACTTGTCTTATAAGGAGGAGCCAATAGCTATTCTAGACCGGCAGATTCGTCAGTTGAGATCAAAGAGTTTTCCTTCTGTTCGTGTTTAGTGGAGAGGTCAGCCTCCTGAGGCATCGACTTGGGAGTTCGAGTCTGATATGCGGAGCCGTTATCCCCATCTTTTCCCCGACTCAGGTACTTCCTTCTTTCTTCTATCCATTCGAAGACGAACGATTATTTTAGAGGTGGAGAATGTGATGACCCAAAAGGTTATCACTTTCTTTAAATTAAAATCTGTGTTCCCGGGGCCTTGAAAACCTCGTTTAGAGTCACCTCGATTTGCGTGCACAGTCAGGGCGCGTAGCCGGAAAGCTTAAATATGAAAATCTGTGAAAAATGGTAAAATTTGGCTATAAAAATAGTTAATTTGACTTCGGTCAACGTTTTGGGTAAACAGACTCGGACTCGTGATTTGACGGTCCCGGAGGGTCCGTAGGAAAATATGGAACTTGGGCGTATGCCCGGAATCAAATTCCGAGGTCCCGAGCCCGAGAAATGAATTTTTAAAGGAAATTTGGAATGAAATTTGATTAGAACCAGATGGTATCGGGCCCATATTTTGGTTCCGGCGTCCGGTACATGTCTTATATATGATTTAAGATATTTCTGTGAAATTTGATGAAAAACGGATATCATTTGACGTGATTCGGACCTTAAATGCAAATTTGATGTTTAAAGAAGTTTTGAGAAATTTCACTGATCTTGAGGTTTAATTCGATGTTCATGATGTTATTTTGGTGATTTGAGTACATGAATAAGTCCGTAGGATGTTTTTGAGGTTGTGTGTATATTTGGTTTGGAGCCCCGAGGGCTCGTGTGAGTTTTGGGTAGGCCACGGGGTGAAATTTTGAACTTAAGGAATTACAGGCCTGCAGACTTCGCATTTCCCAAACTTTCTTCGCAATTCCCAGGTTCGCATTTCCCAAACATTTTTCGCAATTGCCAAGCTTGTTCGCATTTCCCAAACTTTCTTCGCAATTTCCAGGTTCGCATTTCCCAAATATTTTTCGCAATTCCCAAGCTTGTTCGCATTTCCCAAACTTTTTTCGCAATTCCCAGGTTCGCATTTTCCAAACTTTTTTCGCAATTCCCATGCCAGCAGAGGTTGGTTCGCAATTGCGAACCCCTGTTCGCAATTCCCACATCTGAGACCTGCAATTTTATACTTAGCCGATTTTAAACCCCATTTTTCATATTCTCTCAAACACAAACACACTTAGGCGATTTTACAAGAATTCCTTCTTCTCCAAATCAATTGTAAGTCATTTTTAACTAACTTTCTTCAATTCTTAGCATCTTTTAGCATGATTTCAACTTAAAATTAAAGATTTTCATGGGGAAAATTGGGTGTTTTGGGTAGAACTAGATTTTTCAAAAATTGGGGATTGGACCTCAATTTGAGGTCCGATTTCAAAACAAATTATATATTTGAGTTCGTGGGGGAATGGGTAATCGGGTTTTGGTTCGAACCTCGGGTTTTGACCACGTGGGCCCGGGGGCGATTTTTGACTTTTGGATAAAACTTTCGAAAACTCATTTTCATGCATTGGGGTTGATTCATTTAGCGTTTATTAATGTAATTAAGTAACTTGTGACTATATACGAATGAATTGGTGGTGGAATCGAGGGGTAAAGCTATAATTGAAGTGTAAATTGTGCTCGTAGCATCGAGGTAAGTGTTTGGTCTAACCTTAGCTTGAGGGATTAGGAGTTGAGTCCTATTTGCTATGTGGTAATTGTTGAGTACGACGTATAGGCATGGTGACGAGTATCTATACGTTGGTGTCCAGCATGCCCGTGAGTCTTTATATTGTGATTATCATGACTTCGTTGTATCTTTCATGCCTTGATGATGGTTTCTAATTATTGTATAAAGTTTGTGGAAAGAATTATGACTTATGAACATTGAGGAGCGTTGGCTCAAGTTGTATAACTAATTGTGAAAGTATAAGTGACAATTGAACTTTTAGAGCATTGGCTCGAGTTGTGAAATGAGTTGTGAAGGTATAAGTGATAATTGAACCTCTAGAGCATTGGCTCGAGTTGTGAAGTGAATTGTGAAGTAAAAGTGAAAAAGAGAAGAGATCATTATGATGTCACCCTTGCCGGGATATTGTTGATTTATTTGTTATCTCCCTTGCCGGGATATGGATGTTATTGATGTTGTTCCCTTGCCGGGATTTAATTATTGACTTGTTGCTCCCTTGCCGGGATTCTTATTGCAAATTTCCTTTATTTCCTTTATTGGTTGTGATTGTTGTTTGGGTGAGGAAGAGACTTAAAGCACGAAGGGTGATGCCGTGCATTGTTTGTTTTGTGAGGAAAGAGTGTAAAGCACGAAGGGTGATGCCGTGCCGCACGATGTACCATTCCGTGCCTATTATATTGATTTCACGGTGAGGAAAGAGTGTAAAGCACGAAGGGTGATACCGTGCCGCACGATGTACCATTCCGTGCCTATTGTATTGATTCTTATGGTGAGGACGAGAGTAAAAGCACGAAGGGCGGTGCCGTGCACTTGTCCTTGATTTCCTGATTCTTGCTGATAATTGAGTTATGTTGTCCTTTACATTTATTTACTGATTTTCTGTTGTTATTTGGTTTTATTTCGAGGTTATACATTCTCTTACCCTATTTTCCTTGTGATTGTTGTTTGGGTGAGGAAGAGCGTAAAGCACGACGGGTGATGCCGTGTATTATTTTTGTGAGAGAGTGTTAAAGCACGAAGGGTGATGCCGTGCACTTGTCTTTGATTTCCTAATTTTTATTGATAACTGTGTTACGGTTTCTCTACACTAAATTGCTGTTTCCTGTTGATACTTGTTGTACCCCGCAGCATGATTTCCCTTTCTATTTTCAATTGAACTGTGGTGATCCTCATATTTACTTGTTGCTCTTCTGTTACTATTCGATGTGTCCCTGTAGCATGTTTTTCCCCCTCCCATACTTGACTGTATAATGACTGTTTCTTTCTGTACTTCTTTTCTGCTGTATATAGCTAAATTGCACAGGTTTATTTGGTAGTCTGGTCCTAGCCTCGTCACTACTTCGCCGAGGTTAGGCTAGGCACTTACCAGCACATGGGGTCGGTTGTGCTGATACTACACTCTGCACTCTTTTGTGCAGACCCCAGTGTTGTAGACTTCGGACCGCAGTGGGATGGCTGATTCTTGCTCATCAGGCGACCCGAGGCAGTCCTGCAGGCGTCCGCAGGCCTTGGCGTCTTCTTCTATCTACTATTCCTGTTTCTTTCATATATTTCTAGAGACAGTGTTGTATTTATTTCTTTCAGCCCCTTTATTTGTAGTATTCTTAGACCGTCTGTGAAACTGTGACACCAGCTCTGGGTAGTTGAGACTCAAACAGTTGTACTAGGTATTTATGTTCAGATAGTTTGTTGTTTTCTTCCGCTTATGTTAAATTCCGTTGTTTAAATATTATTATTATTATTATTAAAATTGCTAATCGATATAAAATGAGTAAAAAGGCTAAACTGTGAAATTAATTGGCTTGCCTAGCTTGTACTAGTAGGCGCCATCACGACTCCCGAGGGTGGGAATCCGGGTCGTGACATCTATGTATTTTATTGTATTCACTGTCTCGCTATATGCCATGAATGTATTCATATGTTTTTTTTAATTAATATAATTTATGTATTCAGATGTATTATATAATTTCTCTGAAGATTGCTATGTTTTTGGTGTATTTTTCGGTTGAGAATCTTTTTTATAACTGAAAATACAAAATTTATGTGTTATAATTGAGTTTGTTGAGTTATATTAGGAGTCTATTATGTTAATTGATTCACTTTCCTTTTTAAAAACAGTGTAATCCCCTATTTCACGCCGTGAATACAGTCGAATACAATAATCTGTCCAGCTATAATCCCATGTTTCACTCCATGAATACAGTCGAATATACTCGAATACAACAACTGATTAGTTGGATCCCTGATTCACGCCTATTTTTGCTATTGTATTCATGAATACAATAACTTAAATACATCAAATACATCTTATAACCACAGAAAAGGTATCTATAATCCGTAATATAGCAAATGGTATTTATAGATGGCTAATTACTACTAAAAGATAGTGCTTTATGAAAATTTGTCTTAAAACAATTACTTTATTTTGACAACAACTGGATTAAAATAAAATTGATTTCCCCTTCAAAGACTATCATTTTCGAGAATGAAAACACAACTCAATACCAGGAATATCGCCCCCGAATGTTCACTCTCTTCGGGCCCTAAATAATCTCACCAAACAATCTGAGATTTATTGGATAGACATATTAAGGCCCAATAACAAAAATATTGCAAATTATGAGTGCTTTCAAAGACGAATTTTCAAGAATGGAAAGCATGGTAAAAATAAGGAAATTTAAATTAAAGCACTTTTAGAAAGAATAAACGTTGAAGTGTTAACTTATACTATGTGAAAAGATAGTGTCTTTAATTTATACTCCAACATCGCAAAGAATTTTTACGTTATTAAATTGTGGTTACTTGTTGTAGCAGGCAATTTGTTCTTATTTTCAAAAATTTCATACTTTATGGAGGATTACATGTAGATATAATGGGGTGATCGGATAGTTTAAGAAATTTTTTTATACTATCGTTGAATATAAGTTAAACTCGAAATTAAATATTTTCGCCTCTCATTCTCATGCCACCTTCGAGATAGCCAGAAGTTACCATCTTATGCTCATGTTGACTCTTAATTAATCTGATTGTATAAATATTTTTTTTTAATATCTTTTGGTGTATAAAACCTCAATGATTTTGCGTGACTTACTAATTACTATTCAATTAAAGATTTATGTATTTGAAGGATCATTAGTTTTCCATTTTGCATGCAGATATACTACACCTCCAACTGCGTCTCTATATGTATTTTAGTCCCCAGTGTCTCATTTTAATTGTTTATATCTTTCACTCTTCTTCTTGTGGTTGGGGAGATTTTGGGAGTAAGAGCCGGGTCAACTTATAAAAATGTCATATATCTGAGGGTATTGATCGAATAATCAGTAGATTAGTCATAATTTATGAAAAGAGATTACTGCATAT
Organism: Nicotiana attenuata; assembly: GCF_001879085.1. Taxonomy (NCBI): domain Eukaryota; kingdom Viridiplantae; phylum Streptophyta; class Magnoliopsida; order Solanales; family Solanaceae; genus Nicotiana; species Nicotiana attenuata. Next base: position 225,100 of record NW_017670652.1, on the reverse strand, counting down.
GATTGCTTCAGAATTTAGATATCCTATAAATGGAGGGGATAAACTTCATAATTAGTCAGTCACAATATTGATCGATGCCAACTGCTATCCTTTCGAGTCAAGATCAAAAGAATTAAATACAACCTTTATTGCCACTTTTGTTTAGTAGTTTTGAAACATATTTTCTCAATGTATTAGTAGCTTGGTTGACCTAGGCTATCAAAGTTGACAAGAAGGCCAGGCCTACCCACCTTCTTCAAATGTAATTCTCCTACAACTGACAATAAAAATGTAACTCGGTAACAATTATGATTCTTCAATAATTTGTTTAATGTTATCTCCAGGACGAAGAGGATGCCAGATGAGTGGCGGTGGAGTACAATGATTTCGGTGTACAAGAACAAAGGTGATATCCAGAATTATAACAACTATAGGGGTATTAATTTACTAAGTCATACCATGAAAGTTTGGGAGAGGGTGGTCGAAGGGAGGGTAAGGAGAGCGTTGTCTATATCGAAAAACCAGTTGGGGTTCATGCCGGGTCATTCTACTATGGAAGTTATCCACCTTATCAGGAGGTTGGTGGTACAGTACACGGATAGGAAGAGGATTTGCATATGGTGTTTATTGACCTAGAGAAGGCGTATGACAAGGTCCCTAGGGACGTCCTTTGGAGATGCCTGGAGGTGAAATGTGTGTCTCTGGCTTATATTAGGGCGATAAAATATATGTATGATGGAGCTATGACTCGAGTTAGGAATGTGGGAGGTGACTCAGAGACTTTTTCAGTTGTTATGGGGTTACACCAAGGATCTGCGCTCAACCCGTTCTTATTGTTGTGGCGATGGACGCACTGACATACCATATTCAAGGAGAGGTGCCATGTTGTACGTTGTTCGTTGATGATATAGTTCTGATTGAAGAGACGAGGTGGCGTTAATGAGAGAGTTGAGGTATGGAGGCAGACCCTGGAGTCTAAAGGTTTCAAGTTGAATAGGACTAAGACGGAATTGTGGAGTGTAAGTTCAGCGACGTGACGGGGAAAGCCGGCGTGGAAGTGACGCTTGACTCACAAGTCATCCCCAAGAGAGAAAGCTTCAACTACCTAGGGCCAATTATCCAGGGAGATGGGAAGATCGACGGGGATGTTACGCACCGCATTGGGATGGGGTGGATGAAATAGAAGTTAGCGTCTGGAGTCTTGTGTGACAAGAACGTGCCACCGAAACTTAAAGGTAAGTTCTATAGAGCGGTGGTTAGACTGGCCATGTTATATGGGGATGAATGTTGTCCAGTTAAGAATTCACATATCCAGAAGATGAAAGTAGAAGAATGAGAATGTTGAGATAGATGTGGGGGCACACTAGGCTGGATAAGATTAGGAATGAAGATATTCGGGAGAGGGTGGACGTGGCTCCAATGGACGACAAGATGCGGGAAGCGCGGCTTAGATTGTTCGGGCACGTGCGGAGTAGAAACCTAGATGTCCCGGTTAGGAGGTGTGAGCGATTGGCTTTGGCAGGTAGAACAAGAGGTAGAGGGCGGCCTAAGAAGTATTGGGGCGAGGTGATCAGACAGGACATGGTGCGGCTACAGATTTCCGAGGACATGGCTCTTGATAGGAAGGTGTGGAGATCGAGCATTAGGGTTGTAGGTTAAAGGGTAGTCAAGTGGTTTTCCTCTTTGTCCCGGTTTTTCTCCTTGTACCGGCTAGTCTGGTAATGTTTTGTCTAGCACTGCTAGCGGTTTATGTTGTGTTTCTCACTTTTGCATAGTATTTGTGTTATTGCTTTTCCATTTATTTGATGTCTCTTACGCTGCTGATATTATTTTTCTGGTTTCTGTTGTTGTTGCGGATCTATTGTCTCTGAGCCGAGGATCCCCCGAAAATATCCTCTCTAGCCCTCTGGAGTAGGGGTAAAGTCTGCGCACACTTTACCCTTCCTAGATCCCACTAATAGAATTTTATTGGATTGCTATTGTTGTTGTTGTATATGGGGGGTAATAAATTAACAACCAACTCATGGGCCCCAGTCATATAAAAGATAAAACCCCATGGCCAACCACATAGTGCTAAATCTTACTACAACTAATCTTTTTTTTTGGGGGGGTCCAACTAAGTGGCGTTTGGACATAAGAATTGTAAAATTCCAAAAAAAAAAATAATTTTTTTAAGTGAAAACAGTATCTAAAAATTAGAGTTGTGTTTGGACATGAATATAATTTTGGGTTGTTTTGAAATTTATGAGTGATCTGAGTGAAAATTTTGAAAAACAGCTTTTTGGAGTTTTTCAAATTTTCGAAAAATTCCAAAATTCATCTTCAAATGAAAATTGAAAATTTTATGGCCAAACACTGATTTCAAAAAATAAGTGAATTTTTTTTGAAAAAAAGGGAAAAAATTCTTATGTCCAAACGGCTCTAAATCTTTACTACTCTGATCCTTTTAATATAACTAGTTTTATGATACGCGCGTTGCGCATGTACACTATCTCAATGGGTAAGTCTTTTAAAAAATCGTATTAATATAGACAAAAAGATGATTGGTGACTAACTTCGCTGCTTAGATTATTAAACTTTCTTTATTATACCAGAGAGTATTTATTACTTTTTCCATCCCAATTTAGTTGTCCAATTTTTACTTTTTTGATTATTGTGAAAAAACAAAAAAATACGAATTATTTATATTTTTCTTTGAACTAATACTCTTTTATGAGAATAAGGACTTCTAAAGAAGTCATGAAGGCCCAATTGCAATTCCTACTTCTACCTTATGTTAAGACTTAAGAATATTATAGTTATGGAAAAATTTAAATTCCTAAATATTAGTAGTTCTTACATAATTCAAATAAAAAAAAGATTTAACAGCCAAAATTTTAGTTAATTTAAACCTAAATATTAGGAAAATAAAAAGATAATAATGACTATTTTCTCAATGGGAACTCTATTTTAAAGGGATAAAAAAGACAAACAATATTTCGCTAAGGGGCTCCGTACGCGCAACTATATCCCATATCATGAGTAAAACCTTTTTAAATTCAAATAAATATTATTACAAAAATATCTTGAATTATAAAATATAAAGATAAAGAAAACAGTGTAAGTTTCTTAAACTAAAGAATATTGATTGTGTTTAGCTAATTCTATAAATAAATAAATAAAAACTTGTTTTAACATTGCTCACAATGATTATTCAGTCTGCCTATACCCTTTAAACTTTTTTTAGGAAACAAATTAAAAAGGTAAACGTGATTTTCAAATACCTTTGTTTAACTTAAATTCAAACACTACTTTTTTCAAATATCACAATTCATGTCCGACTTCAATTTTCATATAAAGAAGATGCTTTAGTTTGACCGATTATTCATTATAAAATAGTTTATTATTTTAGATGCATATTGTTCTGAAGAAATAGTACGTAACTGAAGGGTAAGAGGAAATATCAATGTCACAAGAATATGTTCGTCCATAAATAATTATTTGACTTATAATATTCTTTGTTTTGAAAATAAATTTCACTACTAGAAATTCGGCAAAAACCGACCAACTTTAGTCAGTAAAAAAATCGGTCAAAAACCGACCAAAGTTGGTCGTTTTTCAAAATATTTTAATTTTTAATTTTTTTTTTACGAAACCGACAAACTTTGGTCGGTTTTCTTTGGCGCAAAAATGCGGGAAACTATTTTTGAGTCCGGCGAAATTTATTTTTCAAGAAACCGACCAACTTTGGTCGATTTTTGCAATTAAAATTAGAGGTGGCTAACGGGCCGGGTTGACCCGGAATCGGACCGGCCCAGACCGGTTAAAACCGGAACCGGACCGGCCCGGTTCATAAGGGGCCGGGTGGGCTGGGTTGGGGGGTATAGGGGTTTGTACCATTTAAAATTTTCCACCGGTAAACCCGGTCCTGATGAACAGTACACGTAACCGGTTTAACCTGCCCGGAACCGGCTAGAAATTTTTTTTTTGTTTTTTTTTAATTTTTGGCAGGTGTGGGTCCCATTGACCGTTGGCAACGGTCAGAAATTGAACTGATCCGTTAGCCAACGGATCAATTGCAAAAATAGCCATTTTTTATTTTATTTTTAACCTTTTTTAATTTTACAAAATTAACATTCTCTAAAACTATAAATACCCCCCCCCCCCCCCTCTCTTCTTCATTTATCACTCAAATCTCATTTCTCTATCTCAATTTCTCTCATTCTCTTATTCTCCAATTTTCAAGACTTCAAGTCTTCAATTCATCATTTCATCTTCTAATTTTATTTGGCTCTCTTTTCTTGAATTTAATTTATCGTGTTTTATCATTCGGGTTTTGAAGTTTATACATTTGAACTTCAAATTGAAATACTTGCTTGACGTTTGTTCGTGGTAACATCGGAATTGCGTAATCAAGTGCTCAATTTATTGTCCAATTCGGTGCACTCCCTCCAACTCTTTCTCTTATTTAATATTTTAATTGCGTATTTATTTTGTGCTTATACTTTAATTTTCATAATATGTTTAATGCTGCTAAAAGAGCGTGTAGAAAAGTTACTGGTAGGGGAAATAAAAAAAGAGGTAGTTCTTCGGCATCTGGTAGTAATAGTATCCCAATTTCTTTTGTTCCCGAAACATCGCCTAATGATAATATAGATTATGAACAATTACAAGAAGATTATGGAATAGAAGATGATGAATTAGGAATGGAAGATGAGATACCAGCTACACCTACTAGTGCTGGAGTTGGTAGTGTTGGAGTTGCTACAAGGGGTGGTGGTCGTGGCACTAGTAGTAGACCACCTATGGTTCCGACTACTAATCGTAGAAAAAGAAGTAAGGTTTGGAATTTTTTTGAAATAATTGAAAGTACTGATAGAGTTAGATGCAAACTTTGTAAAGATGATTTTTAAACATTTGACTGGAGGAAATTTAGGGGGAACTGGAACGCTTAGTAGACATATGAGAATTGCACATCCCATAGAATGGGGCACTGATGGTGATGAAAATCAAGCAACTATTAACCCTAGTACTGGAGGATTAATTAAATATGATAAATTGAAGGATCGTGAGGAGTTAGCAAAAATGATTGCTTTAGGTTGTCTACCTTTTTCTTTTGCTTCTTCGTCATATCTTATTATGTATATTCAAAGGATTTACAATCCTTTATTTAAAGGTATCCCTAGAAGTACTTGTAGAGCCGATATCTTTAGACTTCATGGACAATATCAAACATATATACGTTAATTGTTTAGCCACCTTCCTTGTAGAGTTTCTCTAACTTCTGATATTGGCCATGCTGTTAATGGACGTGATTATTTGACAATTACATGTCATTGGATAGATGATACTACTTGTACGCAAAAACGTATTATCGCTTTTAGATATGATGAAGATCAGAGTCATACTGCTGCATTTATAAGTAGTATTATTTGTGAAGTTGTTGAATTTTATAATCTCAAGCAAAAAGTATTCTGTTTGTCTTTTGATAATTCTTCTAACAACTATGCCACAATTTCAATATTAAAATGCATTTGCAACCACCTCTTGATGAAATTTTCCATGTTTGTGTGCATGTCATGTTTATAATTTAATTGTTAAAAGTGGCCTTGATTTATTTTCAACTGAGATTACTCATGTTAGAAGAGCAGTTGGTGTTATTCAAGGAAATAATAGACAATCTAGAATAAAAGAATTTAAGAATAAGTGTGTCCAGTATAATCTTCAACCCAGATTCATGCCAGACGAAATTATTACTAGATGGAACTATACATATATATTTTTAAATGTTGCTACAAATATAGATTCCCAATAACTGAAGTTGCTAATGCGCATTGTACTGATCCAAGCCGTATGTTAACAACTACTACTTGGGAGGTCATTAATGATGTTGTTAAATTTTTGCATAAATTTTATACAGCTACTGTTGAGTTTTCTGGAGCATATTACCCTACTATTACTATGGCTTTAGTACATATAGCTGAAATTTCTTTTCTACTCTTTGAATTTAAGAAGAAAGAAAAATATAAGGATGTTGTGGAAAAAATGCAAGCAAAATTAAAAAAATATTTCTTTTCAATTCCTCCGATTTACTTAATTGGTGCTGTTTTAAATCCTTCTATTAAGATGTCTGATTGTCACCAATTAATGAATGCTTTATATACTTATATGGAGATTGGAGAAACTGAAACCCCAAATTTATATGTTTCTATGAACAACCTAAACGATTATTTACAGAAATTATATAATTATTATGCAAATGTAATTGATGATGCTGCTCGTACTGTAGGCAATGTTAATCCTACTATGCAATGTAGCACTTCTGCTACTGTGAATGATGAAGAAGGCTTTGATGATAGTTTTAATATTTTTTCTACATTTTCTAACACTCAAACAAGTTGCAGGAACATTGATGAACTTCAATTCTACTTGCAGAAGCAAAAAGAGCCTCGCACAAAGGAATTTTCACCGTTGGGATGGTGGCATGAGAACGGAAAGCAATTTCCTGTTCTTTTCGCAATGGCTCGGGACGTGCTGAATGTGCCAATTTCAACTGTTGCATCAGAGAGTGCATTTAGCCAAGCAAGACAACAACTTGGAGACACCCGTCACTCATTGGGAAGCAATGCTTTGGAAGTTTTAGTATGTTTCAGAGATTGGATTAGATCGGAAAGAAGAAATCAAGGATGTGAAGATGTTGATAGCCTAGAAGACGAGGAACTTGGAGATATATTAACACATGGTAACCCATCCGAATTTAACACTCCAGAAGAAGGTCACTCAGTTCATATTGATTATGACGAACGTACTAAGGCAATGCAAAACCTTTGAATTTACTTGTTGTTAAAAATGTAAACCTTTCAATTTGTAAGTTTGAAATTTGAATTATGAAATAAAAGTAGCACTTCCAATAAGTGCAATTTTTTCTCATCTTCCTTGTATTCTTTAAATTAATACCAAGTATTAATATAACTTACAATAGTTATACAAAATTCCAAAAAAAAATTTAAAAAAATAATAAACCCGGCCCGGCCCGGCCCCCTCAACCCGTAACCCTTACGGTTCAATTTTTACCCGGATGAACCCGAACCCGTTAAATCCGTTAAGACCCAGCCCGGAACCGGCCCGGAACCAAACCCGTACGGGTTCAAATAACACAGGCTCGGCCCGGCCTGGCCCACCCGTTTAACACCCTTAATTAAAATAAATAAAAATTAATATTAAAAAAAAGACCAACTTTGGTCAGTAAATTCGGCCGGTCATTTTAAAAAACAGACCAACTTTGGTCGGTAATTTAATTTTTTTAATAAAACCGACCAATTTTGGTCGGTTATTTTCGTGCGAAAATACAATTAAAGAGTATAAATTTAAAAAAAAAAAAAAAAAGACAATCTTAAAATAAAATGCAACAATAGTCTAGTGGTAGAATAGTATTCTGCCATAATACACACACCGGTTCGATTCCCAAACGGTGAATCTTTTGATTACATAATTAAAATACCGATCAACTTTGGTCGGGTTTTTTTTTCTTGCAATACTTTTTTTTGAATTTAATTTACCGACCAACGTTGGTTGGTAATTTCGGACCAACTTTGGTCGGTATACTAAAGCGACCACCAAAATACCGTCCAAGCGTATTTGGTCACATTTTGGTCGGTAATTGGTCATAATCGACCAAAGTTGGTCAGTTTTTTTGGTCGCTAATTACCGAATTTCTAGTAGTGTTCGCATTAAAACTAATTTTATAAAGATCTAAGGATAGTTTTTTTCTTATTTGAAATTATACAAACATGCCACGTTCGGAGAAATTAAATTGTTTAAAATAGAAACATAGATTTCTACAATCTGAGATGTACATAAAAAGAGGTAAAAGAGAAGATCCTAATTTTTTTTTTGATAATCAGAAAATTTTCCGAAAAGTTTTCTACAATTCAAAATGTAAAGAAAAAGGGATAAAAGAAAAATTCCTAATTTTTCATTTGATCAGCAAAAATTGCCGAAAAGTTTTTCCATAACAAAAGTTAGAATTTCCTTTTTAATAAGGTAGAATATGAAATATTTGATTCCTTCTTGAAAAGATATTTTTCTTTATTTAACTTAGATATAGATAATTAAATGATTATTCCTAAATAGTATGAGATTAATTAATGATTATTCCTAAATAGTAGGAAATTAGTGAAATGACTATTTCTAAATATCAGGATAATAATCAAATGACTATTTTATCAAGTGTAAATTTTATTTTAAAAAAGTAAAAAAAGACAAACAATATTTTGCTAAGGGCGTTCGTACTTTTAATATAGTATAAATAGATAGATATACATGCACCACCGATATAGACGTCCATTTTCCCTACTTTTTCCCCCTCTGTGACTGTAGTGGTTGTCAGCTAACAGACGGAAAAGGTCAAGGATGTGGCGTGCTGCAAGTGTTTTATGTCACTCCAGAGGGCAGATAAGAATTAATTTAGAGTTTATTGGTTCTTACATAGAAATAATAATAATAATAATAATAATAATAATAATAATAATAATAATAATAATTTTGTTCACAATCAACTATTTATAGATATTTTATACTTCCTCCATTTCAGTTTATATTTATTTTCTTTTTGGTCCGTTCCAAAAAGAATGGCGCTTTTTAAATTTGGAAATAATTTAACTTAAACTTCCAATAGTACCCTTAATAAGAAACTTTTACAATCACACAAATACTCTAGACCCCTTTCTGACATGTTTAGGACTACAAATTTCAAAAGTCTTTATTTTTTTTCATCTACGTGCTCAGTCAAACAAATTCACATAAATTGAAATGTGAATCAGAATAAATTGGAACGCATGAAGTATATTTTTAAATACATAAACAAAATTTGGGGAAAAACTATTAGATTCACGTGAACTCAAAATTCATACGATGGATCGCTCATGTATCACTCTAGCAAGCTAGTACCTGAGATTTCCTTTTTCTTGCTAGACTGAACCTCCTCCTAGAAAAGATGACATTATTTGTAGAGTTGAATAATATTTTCTTCAACTATTATTTTCATTTTAAGATTATTGATAACCATAAAATGTTGTGGTTTAGAATAACTTTTATATAATTTATAAATATGTACACTTTTTTTTGAAAAAAAAAAACTACGGAATCAATATCCAAATTAATATAAAAAGTATGCATTTACAAGAGAGGAACGTAGCTCGTATATATGCAGCATGTGCGGACATGCCTACTGTAATCCGCTACTGTGTTAAAACACAAAATCAAAAAAAAACTGTTAGAAGAATAAAAGAAACTGGAAAACAGTAAAGAATAAGAAATATTCCGAGTCCACAATTTGCTTGTGCGTACTTAAGGAATTTTAACACCCTCACACGTTGCCAAGGTAATGGATTAAATCCTCCCAGGATGAAACGGAATAAACCTTCCTGCAACAGTGGCAATACAAACTGCAGGATACCAACGAACTCAAAAAAACGGAGAAAAATCACACTTACGAATTTGAGAGAGAGAGACTGCGAATCAGAATGCAGTATTTTCAGAAAGAAGGAAGTTTTGTAATTTTTTCAGTGTGTTAAAAAACGAAGCCATGCCTCAGAATTTATAGGCAATTATTGGAAGAGGTGTGATGTTTGTTCTGGAAAAAATATCTGTTCAGAAGTTTGCGCGTCCTGCCGCGGTCCTACCGCGGTTACGCCAGGACCGCGGCCAGAGTGGCCTTCTGAATCTGCAGCAGTGTTCTGGCGCGGTCCTACCGCGGTCACGCCCGGACACCGGCTAACTAACTGAGATTTAATTAATTATTAAGTAATTAATTAAATAAATTTTGTCCAAAAATAATCTTATCGATCGATCATTTGACAAATTCAAATCCAAAGCCGAAGCCAAGCCGAGCTCGCGACGACGACGGCGCGAGGGTTCATTCTCTTCAACTCCTTTTAAGAGCTTTAAGAAGTGATTCTATATATATACACACAAATGTAGTTGTCCCTCACCAATGAGGGACAAAGTTCAAGACAAAAGCTCACTTCATTCAAATTTTTATTTCCCTCCATTTTATTTTCCACCATTTTCAATTCACACTCTAAGACTCTAAAGCCCAATGCTTAAAGTCTTTGAAGCCCAATGCTTTAAAGTCCAACAATCCCCCACATGAATGGGAATGACTGTAACAAGAATGATCATAGATGAAAGCTGTGTGATTTGCAAGTAAGGATTAATTGCATCTGGATAAGTAGGTTTCCCTTTGAACTTTCCGTAGTGAACATATGTCGGATATACTCGGTCAATCGGTAGATTTGATATCTTTGAACCGTCGAACTTTAGTGTATACCTAGACAACCATATGTCACACAACCAATCCTTAACCGTCTTTTGGTTCTCATTGTTGTGTTCGTTTCAGCCATGAACACCGCCTGGTTTCAGAAGTGCGTAGAGAATTGGCCTTACAGAATTCTCATTGAAGCGGGTTCCACTTCACACTTACATAGGTGATTCCTAAACGTGTAATCCTTTAGATTGACACTATTTGATAAATACCACATCAAACTTAGGTAATCATTAAAGAACGTGTAAAGTTCTATCCTTGTTACTGAACATTGTCTTCATCACGAGAAGGGACCAAAGATTTTACTTTGACAATGTTGAACCGGTCAATCACAACTTTGTTTGAGATCCTTGAACCTAGATCTCGGAACATCCAAAATTCTAGGTAGAGTTACCGCCATGTTGACTTGTCCTCGGCCATAGTCCCATTCCCTTAGATGATTTCTCAACTCCCTCTCTAGTTAAGCCTTTTGTAAGCGGATCCGCCACATTATCCTTTGATCTTACATAATCAATAGTGATAATTCCACTAGAAAGTAGTTGTCTAACGGTGTTATGTCTTCGTCGTATATGACGTGACTTTCCGTTATACATAACGCTCCCTGCCCGTCCTATTGCAGCCTCACTATCGCAATGTATGCAAATAGGAGCCAATGATTTTGGCCAGAACGGAATGTCTTCTAAGAAATTTCGAAGCCATTCAGCTTCTTCACCGGCTTTATCCAAAGCTATAAACTCTAATTCCATTGTAGAGCGAGCGATGCACGTTTGTTTGGAAGACTTCCAAGATACTGCTCCTCCACCAACAGTAAAAACATATCCACTTGTGGACTTTGTTTCTGTTGAGCCGGTTATCCAATTTGCATCACTATATCCTTCGATAACCGCAGGATATTTATTGTAGTGCAAAGCGTAGTCTTGGGTATATTCCAAATATCCCAGAACTCGTTTCATTGCCACCCAATGATGTTTGTTTGGATTACTTGTGAATCGACTAAGTTTACTTATTGCACAAGCTATATCAGGTCGTGTACAGTTCATGATGTACATTAAGCTTCCAACACACGAGCATACTCCAATTGAGACGTACTTTCACCTTTATTCTTTATAAGATGATGATTTAAGTCAACTGGAGTTCTTGCACTTCTAAATTCCAAGTGTTTGAATTTTTCAAGTACCATTTTCACGTAATGTGATTGAGACAAAGCTAGACCCTGAGGAGTCCTCTGGATTTTAATTCCTAGAATTCATCGGCAACTCCTAAAGTCTTTCA
>NW_017670652.1:203779-213521 GCF_001879085.1 Nicotiana attenuata | reverse complement strand
TATCAAACTTACTAGCAAGCCATACGCTTAGTAGCTTGAATGTCGGCAATGTCTTTGCTCATTATTAGCATATCATACAACATATAAGCAAACAATGACTATATGATTTGGAACATTCTTAATGTAAACACATTTATCACATTCATTAATCTTAAAGCCATTTGACAATATTGTTTGGTCAAATTTCGCATGCCATTGCTCTGGGTGCTTGTTTTAGTCCATAAAGGGACTTAAACAACGTCGACACATCCTTCTTTTCTTTTTCCGGCAACCAAAACCTTCAGGTTGGTTCACATGTAAATTTCTTCCTCTAAGATCACCATTAAGAAGGCTGTTTTTTACATCCATTTGATGAATTTGAAGACACATACAAGGCGGCTAACGCTATTAGCATCCGAATGGATGTAATTCTTGTTATCGGCAAGTATGTGTCAAAATAGTCAAGACCTTCTCGCTGTCTAAATGCTTTGACAACAAGTCTTGCCTGTATTTGTCAATAGTACCATCGTCTTTCATTTTCTTCTTGAAAAATCCATTTAGAACCCAATGTTTTGTTACCTGGAGGAACATCAAACCAATTCCCAGGTATGGTTGCTCAATATGGATTCTATTTCACTATTGACAGCTTCTTTCCCAATATTGTGCTTCTAAGGAAGGACATTGCTTCCTTGAAGGTACGAGGCTCATTTTCTAGTAGGAAAGTCAGAAAATCGGACCGAATGAAGTAATGTCCGTGACGTTTACTTCTTCTCGGATTTTTCCTCATTAGGCATACCATCTGTTATTTCCTCCCGAGGTCGTTTTGACTTTTGGTGAGGTCACTTCACTTTCCTTTTTATACGGAAAATAGTTTCAAAGAATTCAGCATTATCTGATTCTATTATCGTATTAACGTGAATCTCAGGATTTTCCTGACTTATGAACCAGAAAACGATATGCCTTGTTATTGGTTACATATCCAATAAATACACAATCAAACCGTTTTTGGCCTATCTTAACCCTTTTAGGTTTATGAACTTGTACCTTAGCTAAACTCCCCCACACTTTGAAGTATTTCAAGCTGGGCTTCCTACCTTTCCATTTTTCATAGGGAATGGACTGTGTTTTACTATGAGGTACACGGTTATATTTGGTTAGCTGTAAGTAAAGGCTTCCCCCACAAGTTCTGTGGTAAACCTGAACTTATCAAACAACGCATTCATCGTCTCTTTCAACGTTCGATTCTTTCTCTCCGCAATTCCATTAGATTGTGGAGAGTAAGGGGCAGTTGTTGTGTGAATAATGCATTTTCCAAACATACTCTTCAAAAGGAGATTCATATTCGCCACCCCTATCACTTCTTATCATTTTGATCTTTGTTTGTTTAGTTGTGTTTCAACTTCACTCTTGTATTGCTTTGAAAGCCATCAATTGCCTCATCTTTACTATTAAGTAAATAAAACATAGCAATATCTCGTGCTATCGTCAATAAAAGTAATAAAATAACTTTTTCCCTCCGTAAGATGGTGTGACTTCATGTCGCAAATTTCTGTGTGAATTAAGTCTAAAGGACTTGAATTCCTTTCAACGGACTTATAAGGATGCTTAGCATACTTTGATTCCACACATATTTGATATTTGGAATTAATGCAATCAAAATTTTGGCAATACTTCTAAATTTATCATTTTTCGCAATGTTTTGAAGTTGACGTGACCTAAACGTGAATGTCAATAAAGTGTTTGACTCAAGTAAGTAAGAAGAAACATTAACTTTATTGATAGGAAACTGCTATTACATTTAGCTTAAAAAGGCCCTTCATTCAGGTAACCTTTTCCTACGTACATATCATTCTTACTTAGTACAACACTATTAGAAACAAAAATACATTTGAATCCATTCTTGACAAGAAAGTGAGGTAGACACAAGATTCTTGCGAATTTCTGGAACATGGAGAACTTGGTTTAGAAGTCATTATTTTTCCCGACGTCATCTTCAATGCAATCTTGCCATCTCCTTCAATTTTCGCTGTAGACGAATTTTCCATGAAAATTGTCTCGTCGGTCCTGCGGGGGCATAAGAAGAAAAATAACTCCTTGTTAGCACAAACATGGCGGTGGGGTCCAGAATCTATCCACCATTCTTTAGGATTTCCTACCAAGTTGCATTCAGATAACATGGCACACAAGCCCTCCATTTCTTCAGCATTTTCAACCATGTTAGCTTGATTTCTTCTTCTCTTATCATTTTTTGGTGCACGACAATCCACGGCCTATGCCCAGATTTTCCCACAGTTGTGGCAATTACCCTTGAACTTTTTTCTTGCTTGGAAAATTCTTTGGTCCATAAAGCTTTCTTTCCTTCTTATTTTGTGGCGCCTCCCCAACAATGTTAGCCCTCTATTATTGTCGAGCTTCCACGTGACTTCTTTTCAGCATTTTTGTTGTTCTTCTTCCTATCCTCAAACGAACAATCAAGTCTTCTAGTGTCAATTTCCTTTCGCTTGTGTTTAAAGATAGTTCTTAAAGTCCTTCCACAACGGAGGTAACCTTCTCATGAAAGCAGCGACTTGAAATGCCTCATTTATGACCATTACCTCTCAGCGAAGGAGGTCATGCACAATGACTTGTAATTCTTGGACTTGAGTTATGACGACCTATGTCAATCAATCTTGAAATCCAAAAACCTTGCAAGCCACGAACTTCTTAAGTCCGGCATCCTCAGTCTTGTACTTCTTCTCAAGCGCATTCCCATAACGCTTTTTGAAAGTTTCCATGACACTATAGACATTGTACAAACTATCTTCCAAACAACTCAAAATGTAGTTTTGCACAAGAAAATCAGATATTTCCATGCTTCAGTTACAACAAATCGTTTCGTCATCCGGCAGTGCCTTCAGCCATGACCGGAGGATCCCCTTGATGAATCGCTGCAAACTCAACGTAGTAGAAGAAGAGCATCTTCATTTGCCAGCGTTTGAAGTCGATACCGGGAAAAAACTTTCTGGGTTTTTCTGCCTGCGGTGCCATAGCATGAGCAGGAGTTGAACAGCTTACGACCACACCAGCGCAGAACATTCGTAACAGTACAAGACCGTTCGCCACAACATTTCAGCATTAGATTGGTTTTCATTCGTCCATTTTTTTTGTAAAGTTGGAAACAAAACAGAACTTTGTTAAATCAGTGAAGTTTTTGATATCTTCAAACTGTAATACCAAACCAAACATACAACACGTAACAATGGTGAAGTTTATATTATACATTCAACCCGTACGTTTATTATTCCGGTAAAGTTTTGATATACTTTAAACCGGATAGAACAATTATTGGAGTAGAAAAGCACGAAGACTTTAGTCTCTCAAACCAGTATACAAAATATAAATAACAGTTTAATATATATTTCAACACCAGAAACGTTAGTATTAAAATTCCTTAAGCTTGTAATCTGCTACTGTGTTAAAGACACAAAATCAAAAAAAAACTGTTAGAGAGAATAAAAGAAACTTGGAAAACAGTAAAGAATAAGAAATATTCGAGTCCACAATTTGCCTTGTGCGTACCTTAAGGAATCTTTAAACACCCCTCACACAGTTGCCATTAAGGTGATGGATTAAATACCTCCAGGATGAACGGAATAAACCTTCCTGCAACAGTGGCAATACAAATTGCAGCCACAGATACCAACGAACTCAAAAAAACGAACGCAAAAATCACACTTACGAATTTGAGAGAGAGACGACTTAATTAGAATGCTCAGATAAATTTTCAGAAGAAGGAAAAGATGGTTTGGTAATTTTCTCATCAGTGTTAAAAACGAGCCATGCCTCAGAATTATAGGCAATTATTAGAAGAGGTGTGATGTTTGTTCTGGAAAAAGTGTCTGTTCAGAAGTTTTGCGTGTGTCCCTGCCGCAGGTTACGGCCAGGACTGCGGCCAGAGTGGCCTTCTGAATCTGCTGCACGTGTCATCTGGCGTGGTCCTACACGCGTCAGGTCACGCCCCGGACAGCGGCTTAACTACTGACATTTAATTAAATTAAATAAATTCTGTCAAAATAATCTTATCGATCGATTTCCAAATCCAAATCAAATCCAAAGCCAAAGCCGAGCCGAAGCGACCGACACGACAGCGGGTGAGGGTTCATTCTCTTCGAACTCCTTTTAAGAGCTTTAGAAGTGAATTCTATATATATACACACAAATGTAGTTGTCCCTCACCAATGAGCGAACAAAGTTCAAGATAAAAGCTCACTTCATTCAAATTTTCATTTCCCTCCATTTTATTTCCCACCATTTTTATTTACACTCTAAGACTTTAAAGCCCAATGACCTTAACGTTTCTTTGAGAACGCCTCAATGCTTTTTAACAAGTCCCACACCTACTTAAACAAATTTCGAACCATAACCAAATCATCGATAAAACAATTCATCATTAACTGAAATCATGAATATAACTGTCAACATTCATAAACTAGGAAAAATTTGTATTCTTGTGCCTGACCTTAATATTTTTTAAGTTCGCTTCTTTACGTTGATTCCTTAGTACTGTTCACATCCGGCTTAAATGTATAGACTATCAGGGTGTGTTCTGTACGAAGAAAATATTAATTCTAAGATATAATGTGTGTATGAAGGAAAGATATTTTCGATAAAATATTGTCAATTTTACTATGTTTGATTGGTTAAATGGCTTGGAAAATATTGTTTCTTTAGAATGGACTATTTTCCAACTCGGAGGAAAATATTTTCACTTATCAAGAAGAATGAAAATATTTTTCCCAAAACTCGCCTTCTCAAACCTTCAACCCCACCCTATTCCCCACCCTCACACAACCCACCCCACACCCAAACAAACCCACAATCAACCCATCCCACGCGCTACCCGACCCCCACCCCTCTCATCCAAAAAAGATTTTCCAACATTTTTTTTTCAAATTCAGATATTTTTTAACCCCGTAACAATCGCACCACTGCTACCCCCCTCCCGCCAACACCCACCCCCCCCAAACCTTCCCGCGAAAAAACAATAATGTCAATCATACTTTTTTTTTATTGTAATTGGTCAAATTTCTGTTCTTTCGTAATTTCTGCAAACCATCCACCAGTCCCATCCCTCCAAAACCCAAACCACCACCACCCGCATCACAAAAAGTTTTTTTACAGATTTTTTTTTTTTCCTGAATAAAATTAATACGAAATTCTATTTTTTTGGTTTTTCTGCACCAACCCCTCCACCCTGCCACTGCCCCCACCCCCGGAAAAAAAAAGGAAGTATTATTTTACACCTTTTATATAATTTTATGTATTTATAACAAATTCTACTTCTTTCCATTTTGTCAAAAGAACCGGCAGCCGCCCCGACCCCCCCCCATCCCAAGAAAATAACCAAATTATTAAAATATTTTTATATGATCTTAATATCCAACATTTAGCTAATATTTCATTTAATCGGTATAGACAGATAATCGAAATTTCTACAAGTTTCCAGAGTTATGAGTATTAGAGAGGTTTATGAGGGTTGGAGAGTCCCTACGGAATTTATAAAAAATTTATAATAAGCTTCCCGGAAAAAAAAGTTCGTAAAGTCTAGTGCGTTTTCCAAAGTTTAGCCGGTTCGGGCAAGTTCTATGAAACATTTGTGGGTTCGAAAGTCCCTATTGGTACTTGAAAGTTATAAAGGTTTCATGTTATAAGTAATGTATCTAAATATATTTATGGAATTAGTTAACGCTTGAAAAGTTTATTTTCCTTTTAAATTCGCGTATCCAAAAAACACCGAGCAAAGGAATGAATAAGATTAACTACCTTGCCTTTTTCCCGCCACCAGAAAAATATGTTATAACTACGAAAACACCCAAAAATTATTCCGTACTCTCACAAGAACACTCATATTGCATCATAAGCAATCATAGACGATAAAGAGATAAATCTATATATGAACTGCAGGTAGTCCATTGAATTCTAAGGGTTTATAACACGCTCCATCCTCCATCAAAAGCAAAGTTAATGGCGTTTAAGCCTTTGGATAGAAAACTCTAATCAGAACGAAGTGCTCTTAGTCACAAGTGCTTATCCCCTTAATGAAAGTCTTACACGAATATAAAAAATTTAACTCGGGACATCACAAGCATGTATCTGAATATATAATGCAGAAACACAAAAAAAAAAGTGTAATTTAGAAGGTCTACAGAATAATAACAACAGAACTGATAGGAATAGTGCCGAAGGTAGACTGGCTTTGCAATTAGGTGTAACCGCTCAACCGAGTTGAATAACTCGTGCACAAGACTTTCAAAGTGGGGCCTATATTTCTTGCACCGCATATTTGATCATCCAATCTCCAATAGTTAAAACGGAAAAAGATGGAAAACACGCCAATCAGTACATGAGACAGGATATGGCAAATAAATGATCTACTCGAAAAGCCCAATGACTAAAAGATAACACCTTTCCGACTGCCTACTACGATCACCACAGTAGAATAGGCTCATATGTGGTCCGTGCGCACAAGATGTTTATCATGGTAACTTTTTATGGGCAAAAAACACAAAGAAAAGAGCGGGAAGTTTTTGGGGACAAAACATCTAAATTCTTATGTTTGAGACAAAAATCAAAATAGTCACAGAAAACATTATGAAACTTTCATCAATTTACAATGTAGAACTCAGGTTATGTCAATTTTAGCTACTCAAAAGTGTAACCGAAGCTAAAATAATACAGTCGACATGAACATTAAAGCATTCAATAATCTTGTCCCCACATAGCACGTATGCAAATATGAAATTTCTCGTTATTTACCTAAACTCGCAATACTGCCAAGGGCGAAAATTTACTATTATGTCGCAAAATCAACTGAATCACTTCAGCTTGAGTACATCTAGCAAATAAAATACTGAGGAATTATATAATAATTCCCTCATTAGAGTTTATAAATTGAGTTAGTCATGGCATTCGCTCTATCCATTGCACTCAGACTTGAAACCCTAGACTAGTGCTACTATAAACTTCTCTATTAATAGCCCTTCATGCCCTTTCAGTACACACGCTAAATTTAAATACGCGACTTTGCGTGCATACATACTTTTAAAAATATTATATCATTACTAAATAATGGTGGTTTGAATTTATAATAAATAATTAAAAAGAAATGTAAATATTCTTAAAAATGGTTGAATATTTATCCTTTAAACTAACTCTAATAAAAGGAGAAATTCTGCTCCACCAATAATCCTCCGGTATGCCCCTATTTGCGATTTCTAAGAATTTCTATGGAACTATTTATAAAAATTTACTGTCAGTATATCCTGTGACCCTACTATTAGAATTACAAAAAATACTTTTACTTACGATTTTTCAAAGATTCATCAAAAAATCACAAAACTGAAAAATGATTTTTTTGGTTCTTTTTAGAGATTGACGAACTGCATTCATATTAGAACAAATTATAAATTGATACACTTTACAATGTAATAAGTGCTAGAAAAATAACTATGTTCTAACGTTATATTATTACAAACAAATCAACTTAAATATATACAAGAATATAAGCAAACCACTAACCATATTGTTAGAATAAACGGGCATCAAGCAAAAAAACTAATATAGTAACAACATCATTTCGAATATAATTGTAGTCTAGTTTACTAATTGGATCACTATTGTATACAGTTTATATTTTTATGAATTTGACTCTTAAACATAATAATTATAACTACATTTTGATTTATTTATGTTTCCCAACATAATTATTTCACGCCAATGCTACACGTCATATGTAAAAACGAACCATTATTTGAGACAAATCCTCCAAAGAATTCTATTGATTCTAAACTAGCTAATTAGTCCCTCAATTCATGCCTTGTTGGTCAAGTTATACTACCCACTTCCTGAATTTCAAATTAAAACACCCATCTAGAAGGTTCTAGGGGGTTCCAATTCAGTTACTGCAAGATTCTCTTCTATTGAATTACCTATGCTACCCTTTAACTAAGTCTAAAATTACTAACCCACCCCAGCCATGTTAACTAACCAAACAACCATAGTTAGTCAATATTAAACTAGATACTAATCAGCTATAACCAAATCAATTTAAACTAAACCTATCAAACTAATTAAAACTAAGCATTGAACTAAGAAAGTACTAATTACTGATTAACCTAAACTAAACAACAATAAGGGAATACTAAAGAACAAATTAAGATTAAACAAAGCCCAAACAATATCGATTAGAGACTTATCAATACAGAAGATTGAACTGATGTCTAAAATTTAAATGAAGCAGAATTAAACTAGAAAGAGAACAATTTCAAGGACAGAACAAGTATCGAATCAAAGCAAAGCAAATCCTAATCTGCTAAAATCAAACTAGAATCAGAAATCAAAACGAACTAGAATCAAACAGACAATCAGAAAGAAAATCAAGCACGAAATCAGAACAAAATTGACCAAAATTAGAAACGAAAATTAAATCAGAAATTAGCAATTATGAGAACATAAGCAAAAGAAGAAAATTAAACAAAGAAAAGGGAAAAGAAACAGAACTCACTGATATGGTCTTCTACTGGACTGACTTTGATCTTGATGGTTTTTTTTTTGGTATTTTGGATCAAAACCGCCCTTAATCATGTGTTTTCATAAGAAAACACATGATTGAGGGCTATTATAGCCCAAAATCAACAAAATCCCCAATATTAGGGTTTTAGGGTTTCTGGCCATTTTTCGATCTGATGTGGTGATGTTCGAAGAAATCTGGTTGGGGATTGGAGATGAGGGAAGTTAGGGGAGTGTAGGGTGTGAATTTGGGGTCGTTTGGACAAACTTGCATTTTGGCCGAGATTTTGATTTGAAATTTGAAGCTTTTGGTGAGGATTTGAGGGAAGTTAAGGCTAGATATGGAAAGAGGAGGAGGAGAGGATTCAATGGTGTAATTTTGGGGTGATTTGGAGCTTCGCCGCCTGCGGAGGCGATTTTCGGCCGGCGACGTATGGTGGAAGACGGCAGAGACACGGCGGGGACGGTGGTGCTAGGATTTCCGTTGAAGGGTCTGAGAGATGAGAGGGTAGGGGGTCCTGAGGGGTGTAGGGGTAGTTTGGACATATTTATATTAAAATATGTGGGCTTCTCAACCGTCCGATCGAGAAACATAGACGGCCAAGATTGAATCTTGGCTAAACGACGCCGTTTCAATTAAAAGGGGCTGGACCGGGTTACTGTGAGATTGGGCCTGGGCATGGGGTGATTTTGGTCCGATTTTGGAGTCCTTATGTGCAGGGCCCAAAATCAAAAACCTTTTAATTCTTTTTATAAGTTTTCTTTTTTTATTTTATTTTCATTTGGTATTTTTATATATTTTTTTTTCTGATTTTATTAAATGCAAGATTAAAATAAAAGACCCAATTGACTCTACAATTATACTAATTAGTTTCCAAAGAAAACTTAAGATAAATTTTAAAAATTAAAAGTAGAAATGCAAGGACCATTTTGGTATTTTCTTTATTTTTGTAATATTAAAATGCACACTATTTTTTCTATATCCTTTTTTTGGAATTATATCAATCAAAAATGCACACAAAAATGCAAACAAGACACAAAATCATGCAATTAATTCCTAAAAATTCAAATAATAAAGGAAAATCCTAATTCTAAGGAATTTTATAGGAGAAATTTAAGCGTGGCAAAAATCACGTGCTCACAGCTGCCCCTCTTTGCTCGAAGACACGAAGGGTTTTCGGGCAAAGATAAATGAGCACCCTGAAGGATTTTGCCT
>NW_017670652.1:190654-202627 GCF_001879085.1 Nicotiana attenuata | reverse complement strand
TACGTTTCTTACAAGGAGGCAAAAGAAAATTTGGGAGTCAATGATAACAAAGAAGACGCTACCAAACAAAAATTCGTGATTGGAAATTACTACAGTGGGAGATGACAGAGGACAAGGATATAACTGCACAAATCAATGAATATCACAAGCTGATTGAAGATCTCAAATCTGAAGATATTTCTCTGCCCGAACAATTTGTTGCTGGTATGCTTATAGAAAAACTTCCCAAATCTTGAAGTGACTACAAACAACAATTGAAACACAAACACAAGCAATTGTCGCTGAAGGACTTGGTCAAGCACATTATAATGGAAAATACCAATCGCAAGCAAGCTGTTGCTGACAAAGGAAAGGAGATTGCTACAAGAGCCAGCCTTGTGGAGGACAATAAGCGACAGAACAAATCAAATAATAGGTATGATAAAAGAAATGGTTATAAGCCCAAAACCAACAATCAAACCTTCAAGAAAAAGGCAACTGCTTTGTGTGTGGCAAATCTGGCCATCATGCTGCTCAATGCTGGAAGAGGGTTGGGAATGACAATCCCGCTAAGGCTAAAGTAAATTTAACTGAAGCCAAAGCGGATGACATAATTGCTGCAGTTGTTTCCCAAGTGAACCTTGTGGCCAATATAAAAGATTGGGTGTTAGATTCGGGTTCCAGGCACATATGTGCTAACAAAAAAGACTTTATGTCTTACGCCCAAGTTGAGGAAGGAGAAGAGGTTGTATATCTTGGTGACTCTAGAACTACTCCAGTTCTTGGAAAAGGCAAAGTTCTTCTCAAACTCACATCTGGAAAAACTTTGGCATTGAATGACATGTTGCATATTCCTAGTATCCGAGCCAATTTGGTCTCTGTGGGATTATTAGAAAAAGTGGGGGTGAAGTTTTCTTTTGAATCTGATAAGGTCGTGTTAACCAAGAATAATGATTTTGTTGGCAAGGGTTATTATAACCATGGATTGTTTGTACTCAATGTTATGAATGAAAATGCTAGTACTTCTGCTTACTTGATTGATTCTTTTAGTTTATGGCATGCTAGATTAGGACATGTTAGTTTATCTTATAATAAGAAAATGCATTCCGAATATCTCATTTCAAATATTAATTATTCTAATATTGATAAGTGTGAAGTTTGTGCCGAAGCTAAACAAACTAAGAAATCATGTGCTTCAGTATTTAGAGAATCTGAATTATTAAGTTTAATCCATACTGATTTAGTAGACTTGAAACAAACTATGACTAGAGGAGGAAAAAATATTATGTGACTTTTATAGACGATTTTTCTAGATATACAAAAGTTTATTTGTTGAGAAATAAAGATGAAGCTTTTGATAAGTTTTTAATTTATAAACCTGAAGTAGAAAATCAATTGGATAAGAAAATCAAAAGAGTTAGATCCGATAGAGGTGGTGAATTTATTTTGTTGAATGATTATTGTGAGAAAGAAGGCATTATTCACGAGATAACTCCGTCATTAGTGACTTTTATTTCCTGTTGTTTAGTGTCGATTTGGGATTCGTCTTATTTTCTATCAATAAAATGAGGCATTTAGCACTTTGAGCTCTCCAAATTAATTTGTCGCTAAGGCCTACCTCGGGCACAAAGAGGTCCCCAAATTAGGATGCGATTTACACTCTCGCACTATGTGTTTAAAAATTGCAACGCTTTTTATAAACCTTACTAACTTGTTACCTTTTTGTTTTATTATTCCCTTCCCCAAAGGTTAGTTCGTGCACTTTGGCAACATCATCCTATTCCACGAGATCCAAGGGCCCTCCACCCACTCCTCCTCTTAGTCCTGTCAAAAACAAGAACAAAGGGAAGATGGAAGATTTGAACAACGTCAAAAAGAGAATTCAACTGAACGGGTAGAGGCCACTCATGGTCATGGTACTCAGGTTCCTAAGGAAAGTGCATCCCAACTTGAACAAAGGCTGTTGAAATTCCAAGAAGAACTTGATCAGGTCCGGAATCTGGCAAATCTGTCATTTTCCCTCACCACTCCAGATATTAATTTCCCAAATGCTTAGAACCCTACACCTCCATAAAATATCCCAAAGCAACAGAACCATCCCACTCCTCACCACCACTGCAACACCTGCCATACCTCAAACAACACCCCGTTACTCATCCCAGAACTCCAAAACTCCACAAATGACCACTTCTACACCCACCATAACACCCCCATCTACGTGGAGACTATGCCACACTCCACCCAACTGACTCAGGCACACTCGAGTCTGATGATAAAGACTTGCTCATCAGGAACCTGGCTGAAGAACTTAAGAAATTGACTAGCCAAATACAAGACATTGAAGGAAGCAAGGGAATTGAGGGGCTGAACTATGAAGATCTTTGCATACAGCCCGATGTCGAACTGCCAGAGGGGTACAAACCTCCGAAGTTTGAAATGTTTGATGGTAAAGGAGATCCAAGGGTCCATTTGAGAACGTACTGTGACAAGCTGGTTGGAGTAGGGAAAGACGAGAGAATCCGCTTGAAGCTCTTCATGAGGAGCTTGAAAGGAGATGCTTTATCTTGGTACATTAGCCAAGATCCGAAGAAGTGGTCGAACTAGGTAGGCATGGCGTCCGACTTTATGGACAGGTTCAGGTTCAACACGAAGAATGCGCCAGATGTGTTCTATATTCAGAATCTAAAGAAGAAGCCCACAGAAACATTTCGCGAGTATGCTACTCGCTGGAGGTCCAAAGCTGCTAAGGTCAGACCTGCCTTAGAGGAGGAACAAATGAACAAGTTCTTTGTCCGGGCTCAAGACCCACAGTATTATGAAAGGCTGATGATGATTGAGAGCCACAAATTTTCTGACATTATCAAGCTGGTTGAAAGGATCGAAGAGGGCATCAAAAGCGGTATGGTTACAAACTTCGAGGCCTTTCAAGCTACAAATAAGGCCTTACAGTCCAGGGGTATGTCCAAGAAAAGGGACGTAGGAGCCGTGATGGTTGCACAAAGAACCAAATCTCCCATCAAATACCAAACCTACATAATGCCTCCACTCACATATCAGCCCATACCAAACTACCAAGCACCCTGACCCTCTTACCAAACTCCACAATCCACTTATCAATCACCTCCACCCCCACATATCAGCCTACCTCGCCCAGATATTCCCAACCCACATAGGTATACCAAGCCTACAATGCCCAACCATCTCATTACCAATCACCCCCCACACGCCAAAACTTTCCTAGGCCCCGACCTAACTTTGATCGGAGGCTCCCAACACAATACATAGCCATTGCCGAACCCATTAATCAGCTATATGAGAGACTCAAAACTGCCGATTATGTCACCCCCATCCCTGCCTCAACCCTTGAGAACCCTTCTCAGTGGGTTAACCCAAAAAAATACTGTGCATACCATTCTGGCATGAAGGGACACACCATCGACGAATGTCGTTCTTTGAAGGACAAGATCCAGGCTTTAATTGACAATAAAATTATTGTGGCAAAGGAACCCGCTCCGAATGTCTGCAATAACCCCCTGCCATACTATAAGGGTGGAGGCATTCACATGATTAAAATGGAGGATGATTGGGATCCCGAGGGATCCATAGGGTTGATCGCAGAAGGCGATGATCCAAAGAAGCCAACAGTTACTCTTAACCCCATCATGGTCCATATTCAACCATCCGAGGTCACTGAGGTAGAAGTGTCTATCCCGCTTGAGTTTGAGGCAGCACCATCAGCCAAAGCACGACACCGTTTGAGGTTACAATTTTACCACCCAAAGAACATGTCCCGTTTGAAGTAAAGGTAGCCGCACCAATTCCAGTGGCGATGACCACCGTTCCGTCATTACATACAAAGCTATCCCTTGGGATTATACGGCTGAGGCTAGGACGAAAGGCAAAGTCAGGTTCGAAGAGACTATTGCAGCACAGGGTATGACAAGGACTGGAAGAGTCTATACCCCGCAGCACTTAGCTGAGTCAAGTAAGCAAGCTTCCAACTGGTCCCTCATCATTGAAACGGGTCCAGATGATCTTTAGAGGAAGATACAGGCCAAGGAGTATTCGGTCATTGACCAGCTAAATAAAACACCAGCGCAGATATCTATCCTCTCTTTGTTGCAGAACTCCAAGACACACAATAATGCTCTGTTGAAGGTGCTGAGTGAGGCATACGTGCCGAGTAACATCACTGGCGGAGAAATGGCCAATATGGTGGGACAAGTGTTAGAAAGCCACAAAATCACTTTCTATGAGGACAAGTTGTCGCCTGAAGGGCTGGGTCATAACAAAACATTGCATATCACAGTGCAATGTGAAGACTACTTCATCACTAGGATCTTGATTGATGGGGGATCCAACCTCAATATATGTCCATTGATAACACTCAAGAAGCTGGGTAAAGGAATGCACGAGATAAAAGAAGGAGCAATCAATGTGAAAGCTTTTGATGGATCCTAGAGGTCCACCATCGGTGAAATCAGCCTGTGTATTCAAATGGGACCAACTTGGTTCGAGGTTGACTTTTAAGTGATAGATGTGCCAGCATCCTACAACCTGTTGTTAGGACGCCCTTGGATTCATTTTGCGGGGGTTGTGGCTTCGACACTGCATCAGTCCGTGAAATTTGAATAGAATCACCAGAAAGTGATCATTCACGGTGATGGCAGCAATCCTATATACAGTCGTCAAACCATTCCGGCAATAGGGGGAAGAAGAAAGTTAGGTGGGGAGACCTACCACCACATCGAGCGAGTCAATGCTGTTGACAAAGATAAATGGTGGGACAACAAGATCGAGAGTATATTGAACCGGAGCGGGTACGAACCTAGCAAGGGGCTTGGCAAGAACCTCCAGGGGATCGCTAAACCCATAAAGCTCAAGAAGCACGGCACTACTTTTGGTCTGGGATACGAGTACACTTGGGAAGAATTTAACAACTGGTCGCCACTATGGCGCAGTCCTTACTATCCACTGGAACAGCCAATACCGCCTTTGGAGCAGACTTTCCAACATGCTGACATTGTTTATGGGACAGACGAAGAAGAGGCACTTGCTGCGGTGAAGAACTTGTTCTTAGAAGACAATGACATGGACTGCTGTGTTGTTTTCGAGGAGGAGGGGGAGGAAGGTCCATCCATACAATATGTGAGTAGAGGAGCATACCGCAATAATTGGACCATCAGGACCACTAGAGCTCGGCGAGCCTCGGGGTAGCAAGGCTAAACAAGCATCATGCACTGTTTTATTTTACTAGATGATTTTTCTTTTCGCATTTTTTTCGTTTCCCGCAAATAAGATCTTCAATGTTCGAAACAATTATGAAATTTATCAAAGCATTTCGGTTTTTTCTTATGAATCGACACTCATTATTATTTTTCTCTCATTACTTTACTTATACAGCATTACTATTATTTATCTTGATGAACCAATGACTATGACATGCAATGAGACGACACAACAAACAGACATTGACTCAGAAGAGGATGACATACCAGAGGAGATTGTTAAAGAAGTTGAGAACCTTGAAAATCAACCTAAGTCCAACCTGGACGAGACAGAAATTGTTAACCTGGGAGATGCAGAGAATGTCAAGGAAACGCGAATCAGCGTTCACTTATCGCCGTCAGAGAAGAAGGAATACATAGAATTTCTAAGGGAATATGAGGACATATTCGCCTGGTCATATGATGACATGACTGGTCTAAGTACATCTATTGTGGCCCATAAATTGCCAACCGACCCGACATGTCCGCCGGTAAAGCAGAAGCTCAGGAAGTTCAAGCCTGACATGAGTTTGAAAATCAAGGAAGAAGTCACTAAGCAAGTCAAAGCTAAGGTTCTCAGGGTAGTAGATTACCCGACATGGTTAGCCAACATTGTACCAGTACCAAAGAAGGACGGGAAGGTAAGAGTCTGTGTCAACTATCGGGATCTCAACCGGGCCAGTCCGAAAGACGACTTCCCCTTGCCAAATATACACATCCTGATCGACAATTGCGACAAGCACGAGTTACAGTTGTTCGTTTATTTCTTCGCCGATTATCATCAGATCTGGATGGATAAGGAATATGCTGAGAAAACAGCTTTCATTACGCCGTAGGGAATGTATTGTTACAAAATGATGTCGTTCGACCTAAAGAATGCAGGGGCCACCTACATGAGGGCCATGACTACCATTTTTCACGATATGATACATAAAGAAATTGAGGTATATGTGGATGTGTCATCATTTAGTCCAAGAAGACCATCGATCATACGGAAGATTTGAGGAAGTTCTTCGACAGATTGCGAAGGTACAACCTGAAATTGAATCCCACATAGTGTGCATTTGGGGTTCCCGCCGGAAAGTTGCTTGGTTTTATTGTGAAGCCGCCGGGGAATAGAATTGGATCCATCAAAGGTCAAAGCCATTCAGGAACTTCCACCGCCAAAGAACAAGAAGGATGTGATGAGTTTCTTGGGAAGACTTAACTATATCAGTCGGTTCATAGCAGTCTACAGTTATCTGTGAGCCAATCTTCAAGATGTTGAAAAAGGACGCCGCTACCAAATGGACCGATGATTGCCAGAAGGCCTTCGACAGAATTAAGGAATACCTGTCAACACCACCAGTCTTGGTCCCGCCAGAGCTAGGTAGACCCCTATTACTCTACATCGCAGTACTAGATGGAGCCTTCGGTTGCATTTTGGGACAGCATGATGAAACAGGGAGAAAGGAACAGGCCGTTTACTATCTCAGCAAGAAGTTCACTCCCTACGAAGCCCGGTATTCTCTTTTGGAATGCACCTGCTGTGCTTTGACTTAGGTAGCCCAGAAGCTGAGGCATTACTTTTGTGCCTATACTACATATCTCATATCAAGGATGGATCCTTTGAAGTACATCTTCCAGAAGCCTATGCCCACTGGCAAGCTAGCCAAGTGGCAAATCCTGTTAAGTGAATTTGACATTGTATACGTAACTCAGGAGGCAATCAAGGGACAGGCACTAGCAGATCACCTTGCTGAAAATCCCATAGATGGAGAATACGAACCCCTGAAAATGTATTTTCCTGACAAAGAGGTATCATTCATAGGAGAAGACATTGCAGAATCTTATGATGGTTGGAGAATGTTTTTCGATGGAGCAGCAAACTTCAGAGGAGTTGGCATAGGAGCAGTCCTAGTATCAGAAACAGGTCAGTATTATCCGGTGTCTGCCAAGCTCGGGTTCCCGTGCACCAACAACATGGCCGAATATGAAGCTTGCATCCTAGGGCTCAAAATGGCCATTGACATGAACATTCAAGAGTTGCTAGTGATTGGGGATTCGGACCTACACATACATCAAGTGCGAGAAGAATGGACAACCAAGAACTCCAAGATACTCCCGTATTTGCATCACGTACAGGGATTGAGAAAGAGGTTCACAAAGATAGAATTCCAACACATTTCCAGAGTCCAGAATGAATTCGCCGATGCATTGGCCACCTTGTCATCCATGATACAGCATCTAGACAAGAATTTCTGTCATGACCCGGATTTTCCACCATCGAGAGTCGTGATGGCGCCTACTAATAGGAGCTAGGCGAGCCAATTGATTTAATCCTACTCTTAACAACATCAACAATATAAAGAACAACGAGACAGTTAATATAAAAGCGGAAGTCTTTAAAACTTAAATAACTGAAAACCCAAAATACGGAAGTTTAACATTTCTCTACCCAAGACTGGTGTCGCTAACTCACGAACTACTAAAGTGCTAAAAACAAGTCAGAATAGAAATACATCAATGTTTGTCTCGGTACAAGGAAAACAAACTAAAAACATAGAAAGGGACTCCGGCCTACGAACGCCAGCTAGGCTACCTCGAAAGTCTCTGGACTGATGCCAGTTCCCAATCAACTACTGCTATGGTCCAAAAGCTGCTCCGGTACCGTGATCTGTGCAAAAGAGCACAGAAGTGTAGCATCAGCACAACCGACCCCATGTGCTGGTAAATGCCTGGCCTAACCCCGGCGAAGTAGTGACGAGGCTAGACAGGACTACCAATCAACCTGTGCAGATATATACATGTACAAGTACTAGAAAAAAATAACAGCGGAAAGTATAATTAAGACTGGAAGGGAAACATAGCTTTTGGGGATAACAGATAAAATAGAACGGTAAGAATAAATAAGGAAAAATCACAANTGTCCTTCCATACAGATTACGTGGTCGCGTGACCACACGATCCCATTTTCATAATATATAAGTGGTCGGCGTGCCACACGATCCCATTTTACAATATATAAGTGGTCAGCGTGCCACACAATCCCATTTTATAATATATAAGTGGTCGGCGTGCCACACGATCCCATTTTACAATATATAAGTGGTCGGCGTGCCACACGATCCCAATTTATAATATCTAATGATTTCCCGGCAAGGGAACAAATACCAATTCAGCTATCCCGGCAAGGGATCAAGTATCAATCCAACTATCCCGGCAAGGGAGAATACAAATAAACATTTACTTCCCGGCAAGGGAGCAACAACAATAACTCACACGTCCCGGCAAGGGAATAATTACATCTCTTTCTCTTTCGTTCATTTCTTACTTCCTAACCATGTCATAATTCGAGCCAACGCTCCAAGGAATTTACAAATCATATTTCCTCTTCATACTGTTCATATTATATTGAAACCATCCATTAAATAAGGAAGAGTCACTACAAAATCCCAAATACGCACAAATAGGGACTCACGGTCATGATAGACACCGGTGTATAGATACTCGTCACCATACCTATACACCGTACTCAACATTTAGCAATTAGCAAATAATACCCTAATCCTATTCCCTCAATCCAAAGTTAGATCAAACACTTACCTCGATCCATAGAATAGCAATCAATCCTCAAATACCGCCTTTCCTCTACAATCCGACTCCGGAACAATGATATCTAGGCATAATTAGTTCAATAATATCAATAAAGACTCAATGGCAACATCCCATAGCCTAGATATGAATTTCCTAGCATTCTTCCAAAAATACCAAAATTCGACACCGGGCCCACATGGTCCAAACACGAGGCTCGGACCAAAACCCAATCACCCATAACCCCACGAGTTCAAATATGCAATTTGTTTTAAGATTCGACCCCAAATTGAGGTTGAATCACCCAAAATTCTTAAAAACCTAACTCTACCCAAAACCCCTAATTTCAACCCTACATTACATGATTTGAGCCTAGGAATTGATGAATGATGAAGGAAAAATGAAGGAAACAAGTGGGAATTTACTTACCCAAGTGGTCTTGAAGAATGGGGACTTCAATGGACTCCTAAGTGTTTGAGGAAGAAGAGAGCTCGTGTGTTTTTGAATGAGACCCGTAGCTACTGTTTCTGAAAACTTAAAAAAAAATCACTAGGCAAAATTGGTCTATGCGATCGCGTATAAGGCAATGCGATCGCATAGAGGAAGGGAAAAATGTTCACTGCGATTGCGAGCTAGTCCATGCGATTGCATAGAGGAAAATGGAGGGCTTCTCAGGCTAGCACTATGCGATCGCGGGAAGGAAGGGTGCGATCGCATAGAAGAAATTGGCTGAGGTACGCGATCGCGGAGTCTACTATGCGATCGCATAGAACAAAACTGGGCACTTCAAGATTTACACTATGCGATCGCGGGAGCTCCTATGCGATCGCATAGAACAACATACCAGATATCAGAACTGAACCTTTCTGCAACTTTTTACTAAGTTCAAAACACCCCGAACCACCTTCGAATCACCCCCAAGCCCTCGGGGCTCCCAACCAAATACGTACACTAACTCAACAACACCCTACGAACTTAACCATGCGATTAAATCGCCAAAATAACATCATAATCGAGGAATCAAACCTCAAAATCATCACTTTTTCATCAAACTTCAAAACTTCAATTTTTAGATATTTAGGTCCGAAACACGTCAAATGATGTCCGATTTCGACCAAATTTCACAGAAAGCGCTTAAACCACATATAAGACCTGTACCGAGCGCCGGAACCAAAATACGGGCCCGATACCAACACTTTCTAATCCATTTTCATTTCAAATTTTCATATAAATTTCAGAAAAATAATTTCACAGAAAAATTCATTTTTTGGGCTCTATACCTCGGAATTCGACTCCGGGCATATGCCCGAGTCTCATATTTTTCTACGGACCCTCCGGGACCGTCCAATCACGGGTCCGGGTCCGTTTACCAAAAATATTGACCAAAGTCAACTTTAATCATATTAATATCAAAATTCATCATTTTTTTCACACAGAACTCATATTTAAGCTTTCCGGCTACACGCCCGGACTGCGCACGCAAATCGAGGCAAGTAAAAATAAGGTTTTCAAGGCCTCGGAAGCACGGAATAAAAGAGAAATTAGGTGATGACCCTTTGGGTCGTCACATTCTCCACCTCTAAAATAATCGTTCGTCCACGAACGGACAAAAGAAAGAAGTACCTGAGTCGGGAAACAGATGAGGATAACGGCTCCGCATATCAGACTCGGACTCCCAGGTCGATGCCTCAGGAGGTTGACCTCTCCACTGGACACGCACTGAAGGGAAACTCTTGGATCTCAACTGACGAACCTGCCGGTCTAGAATAGCTACCGGCTCCTCCTCATAGGACAGATCCTTGTCCAACTGGACAGTGCTGAAGTCTAACACGTGAGCTGGATCGCTGTGATACCTCCAAAGCATGGACACATGAAACACTGGATGTACGGCTGACAAGCTGGGCGGCAAGGCAAGTCTGTAAGCCACCTCTCCCACACGATCGAGAATCTCAAATGGGCCAATGAATCTAGGGCTAAGCTTGCCCTTCTTCCCGAATCTCATCACGCCCTTCATAGGCGACACTAGGAGCAAGACCCGCTCACCAACCATGAAAGCTACATCTCGAACCTTACGATCTGCATAACTCTTTTGCCGCGACTGAGCCGAACGAAGCCTGTCCTGAATGATCTTGACCTTATCCAAGGCCTCCTGAACTAAATCTGTACCCAATAACCGAGCCTCTCCCGGCTCAAACCATCCGACTGGAGACCGACATCACCTACCATACAACGCCTCGTATGGGGCCATCTGAATGCTGGACTGGTAGTTGTTGTTGTAGGCGAACTCTGCTAAAGGCAAAAACTGGTCCCACGAGCCTCCAAAATCAATGACACGAGCTCGGAGCATATCCTCCAATATCTGAATAGTCCTCTCGGACTGGCCGTCCGTCTGAGGATGGAACGCTGTGCTCAACTGAACCTGGGTGCCCAACTCCTGCTGAACTGCTCTCCAGAAGCGCGAGGTAAACTGCGTACCCCGGTCCGAAATGATAGATACCGGCACCCCGTGAACGCGAACAATCTCTCGGATGTAGATCTCAGCTAACCTCTCTGATGAATAAGTGGCTGCAACAGGAATAAAATGTGCTGACTTGGTCAGCCTATCAACAATGACCCAAATAGCATCAAATTTCTTCCGAGTCATCGGAAGCCCAGTAACGAAATCCATGGTAATCCTCTCCCACTTCCACTCGGGAAGCTCAATCCTCTGAAACAAACCACCAGGCCTCTGATGCTCATACTTGACCTGCTGACAGTTCAAACATCGAGCCACATTCGCAACAATATCTTTCTTCATCCTACACCACCAATAATGCTGCCGCAAGTCCTGATACATCTTCGCGGCGCCCGGGTGAATAGAATACCGAGCGCTATGGGCCTCCGCTAAGATCAACTCTCGAATCCCATCGACATTGGGCACACAAACTCGCCCCTGCAATCTCAAAACACCATCGTTATCTAAGGTCACCTTCGTGGCACCTCCACGCTGCACCGTGTCTCTCAGGACACACATATGGGGATCATCAAACTGCCGATCACGGATACGCTCCAATAATGAGGAACGAGCGACCGTGCAAGCTAACACTCTGCTAGGCTAAGAAATATCCAACCTCACAAATCGATTGGCCAAGGCCTGAATATCCAAAGCAAGCGG
>NW_017670652.1:121923-187687 GCF_001879085.1 Nicotiana attenuata | reverse complement strand
CTTGCTGAACTTTGAAAAGTATTACCTTAGTTCTCCAGGTTCGGCGCCGTGACTTGCAATGCTTAGAAATAGTATTCCCTTGTTCTCCAGGTGGGCACCTGATTTCAACAAAATAAACAACAAAGAGAATTTCTGCCCCAGTTTCAATCAAAGAAAAAATTTGTTAATGCAAAATGGTGATTAGCTGCTGGCATTCTTGTTGGCCATGCCCCCGCTTCCGACTTTACCCTGACTTGCTTCCTGGACTTGCTTTGGCTTCGCCACGGTTTCCCAGTTAACTTTCAGCCCTCTGATCTCGGTGACCCACATGTTTTACTATGGGCCCACTGGAGCTGCTGGGGCCGGAACCTCCTCATCCATAATCAATATGAGGCTCCACCTCTGGGACTACTGCCCGGGGCTGAGCTCTGCCCCTGCCTCGGCCTCTGGCACAGCCTCGGCCTCGCCCTCTGCCCCTTGTAGGAGCTGCTGCTGGGGGCTCGGGCTGCTGCGCGGTAGAAGAGGAAGCACGTGTTCTCGCCATCTGCGAAAGAACAGAGTAGAAAGACAATCAGTATTTGAGAAACGGAACCGCACGACAAGAAAGAACAAAGTGAAATTTTCCTAACTCTGTAGCCTCTGGGATGAATACAGACGTCTCTGTACCGATCCCTCGGACTCAACCGAGTTTGTCCGTGAGTAGCGAGACCTATGTAACCTAGTGCTCTGATACCAACTTGTCACGACCCGGATTTCCCACCATCGGGAGTCGTGATGGCGCCTACTAATAGAAGCTAGGCGAGCCAATTGATTTAATACTACTCTTAACAACATCAACAATATAAAGAACAACGAGACAGTTAATATAAAAGCGTAAGTCTTTAAAACTTAAATAACTGAAAACCCAAAATGCGGAAGTTTAACATTTCTCTACCCAAGACTGGTTTCGCTAACTTACGAACTACTAAAGAGTTCTAAAAACAAGTCAGAATAGAAATACATCAATGTTTGTCTCGGTACAAGGAAAACAAACTAAAAACATAGAAAGGGACTCCGGCCTACGAACGCCAGCTAGGCTACCTCGAAAGTCTCTGGACTGGTGCCAGCTCCCAATCAACTACTGCTATGGTCCAAAAGCTGCTCCGGTACCGTGATCTGTGCAAAAGAGCACAGAAGTGTAGCATCAGCACAACCGACCCCATGTGCTGGTAAATGCCTGGCCTAACCCCGGCGAAGTAGTGACGAGGCTAGACAGGACTACCAATCAACCTGTGCAGATATATACATGTACAAGTACTAGAAAAAAAATAACAGCGGAAAGTAATAATTAAGACTGGGAAGGGAAACATGCTTTTGGGGATAACAGATAAAATAGAACGGTAAGAATAAATAAGGAAAAATCACAACTGTTCCTTCCAATACAGATTACGTGGTCGGCGTGCCACACGATCCCATTTTCATAATATATAAGTGGTCGGCGTGCCTCACGATCCCATTTTACAATATATAAGTGGTCAGCGTGCCACACAATCCCATTTTATAATATATAAGTGGTCGGCGTGCCACACGATCCCATTTTATAATATATAAGTGGTCGGCGTGCCACACGATCCCAATTTATAATATCTAATGATTTCCCGGCAAGGGGACAAATACCAATTCAGCTATCCCGGCAAGGGATCAAGTATCAATCCAACTATCCCGGCAAGGGAGAATACAAATAAACATTTACTTCCCGGCAAGGGAGCAACAACAATAACTCACACGTCCCGGCAAGGGAATAATTACATCTCTTTCTCTTTCGTTCATTTCTTACTTCCTAACCATGCCATAATTCGAGCCAATGCTCCAAGGAATTTACAAATCATATTTCTCTTCATATTGTTCATATTATATTGAAACCATCCATTAAATAAGGAAGAGTCACTACAAAATCCCAAATACGCACAAATAGGGACTCACGGTCATGCTAGACACCGGTGTATAGATACTCGTCACCATACCTATACACCGTACTCAACATTTAGCAATTAGCAAATAATACCCTAATCCTATTCCCTCAAGCCAAAGTTAGATCAATCACTTACCTCGATCCAAAGAATAGAAATCAATCCTCAAATACCGCCTTTCCTCTACAATCCGACTCCGGAACAATGATATCTAGGCATAATTAATTCAATAATATCAATAAAGACTCAATGGCAACATCCCATAGCCTAGATATGAATTTCCTAGCATTCTTCCAAAAATACCAAAATTCGACACCGGACCCACATGGTCAAACACGAGGCTCGGACCAAAACCCAATCACCCATAACCCCACGAGTTCAAATATGCAATTTGTTTTAAGATTCGACCCCAAATTGAGGTTGAATCACCCAAAATTCTTAAAAACCTAACTCTACCCAAAACCCCTAATTTCAACCCTAGATTACATGATTTGAGCCTAGGAATTGATGAATGATGAAGAAAAAATGAAGGAAACAAGTGGGAATTTACTTACCCAAGTGGTCTTGAAGAATGGGGACTTCAATGGACTCCTAAGTGCTTGAGCAAGAAGAGAGCTCGTGTGTTTTTGAATGAGACCCGTAGCTACTGTTTCTGAAAACTTAAAAAAATCACTGGGCAAAATTGGTCTATGCGATAGCGTATAAGGTAATGCAATCGCATAGAGGAAGGGAAAAATGTTCACTGCGATCGCGAGCTAGTCCATGCGATCGCATAGAGGAAAATAGAGGGCTTCTCAGGCTAGCACTATGCGATCGCGGGAAGGAAGGGTGCGATCGCATAGAAGAAATTGGCTGAGGTACGCGATCGCGGAGTCTACTGTTCGATCGCATAGAACAAAACTGGGCACTTCAAGATTTACACTATGCGATCGCGGGAGCTCCTATGCGATCGCATAGAACAACATACCAGATATCAGAACTGAACCTTTCTGCAACTTTTTACTAAGTTCAAAACACCCCGAACCACCTCTGAATCACTCCCGAGCCCTCGGGGCTCCCAACCAAACACGTACACTAACTCAACAACACCCTACGAACTTAACCATGCGATTAAATCGCCGAAATAACATCATAATCGAGGAATCAAACCTCAAAATCATCACTTTTTCATCAAACTTCAAAACTTCAATTTTTAGATATTTAGGTCCGAAACACGTCAAATGATGTCCGATTTCGACCAAATTTCACAGGAAGCGCTTAAACCACATATAAGACCTGTACCGGGTGCTGGAACCAAAATACGGGCTCGATACCAACACTTTCTAATCCATTTTCATTTCAAATTTCCATATAAATTTCAGAAAAACAATTTCACAGAAAAATTCATTTCTCGGGCTCTAGACCTCGGAATTCGACTCCTGGCATATGCCCGAGTCCCATATTTTTCTGTGGACCCTCCGGGACCGTCCAATCGCGGGTCCGGGTCCGTTTACCAAAAATGTTA
Organism: Nicotiana attenuata; assembly: GCF_001879085.1. Classification (NCBI taxonomy): domain Eukaryota; kingdom Viridiplantae; phylum Streptophyta; class Magnoliopsida; order Solanales; family Solanaceae; genus Nicotiana; species Nicotiana attenuata. The sequence goes on along the minus strand of NW_017670652.1, from coordinate 184,255 downwards.
ACCAAAGTCAACTTTAATCATATTAATATAAAATTCATCTTTTTTTTTCACACGGAACTCATATTTAAGCTTTCCGGCTACACGCCCGGACTGCGCACACAAATCGAGGCAAGTAAAAATGAGGTTTTCAAGGCCTCGGAAGCACGGAATAAAAGAGAAATCAGGTGATGACCCTTTGGGTCGTCACAATTTCATTGATCCCATTCCAGTAAAGATCCATGATCAGCCAGCTTATTATGCCCACGTCGAAGAAGAAGCAGACGAAAAGGCTTGGTTTCATGATATCAAGGAATATTTGGCAAAAGGCGAGTACCCGGAGCTTGCCAATCATACCCAGAAGCGCACACTTCGGAGGTTGTCTAACAATTTCTTTCACACCGGAGGAATCCTGTATAGGAGGGCTCCAGATTTGGGATTATTAAGGTTTGTCGACGCAAAAGAAGCATCCAAACTGCTAGAGGAAATTCATGCTGGGACCTGTGGTCCACATATGAGCAGTTTTGTCTTGGCAAAGAAGATACTCCGGGCTAGTTACTTTTGGATGACTATGGAAACAGACTGCATCCAGTATGTCCGGAAATGCCACCGCTGTCAAATACATGCAGACATGATAAAGGTACATCCAAATGAGCTTAATGCAACAAGCTCACCATGACCGTTCGTCACTTGGGGAATGGATGTTATTGGACCAATCGAGCCTGCCGCTTCCAACGGGCACAGGTTTATCTTAGTAGCAAGCGACTATTTTACCAAATGGGTCGAAGTAGCATCTTACAAAGCAGTAACCAAGAAAGTCATGGCAGACTTTGTCTGCGACCGCATCGTTTATCGATTCGGGATTCCAGAGTCAATCATTACCGATAATGGCTCCAATCTTAACAGTGACTTGATGAAAGCTATGTGTGAAACTTTCAAGATCAGACACAATAATTCCACAGCCTACAGGCCTCAGATGAATGGAGCCGTAGAAGCCGCCAACAAGAATATCAAGAAGATATTGAGGAAAATGATAGAGAAGCATAAGCAGTGGCACGAGAAGTTATCATTTGCTTTATTGGGGTATCGCACCACAATCTGCACATCCACTGGGGCAACCCCCTATATGCTGGTTTATGGTACAGAAGTCGTCATTCCCGCCGAAGTAGAAATTCCTTCCTTAAGGATCATATAGGAAGCTGAGGTCGACGATGCAGAATGGGTGAAGAGTCGTTACGAGTAGATAACTCTTATAGATGGGAAAAGAATGAATGCGGTATGTCATGGTCAACTCTACCAGAACAGAATGTCCAAAGCCTTCAACAAAAGAATCAAGCCAAGACAGTTCGCACCATGGCAGTCAGTGTTAAAGAAATTTTTCCGCATCAAGATGAAGCCAAAGGGAAGTTCTCTCCCAACTGCCAAGGTCCATATATGGTTCACCGGTTTCTGACAGGAGGAGCCCTCATACTTGCAGAAATGGACGGGGAAGTCTGGCCAAAGCAGATTAATTCAGATGCAGTCAAGCGTTGCTATGTGTAATCTTTATGCTTTCCTCTATGATATAAATTAAACTACGCCTGACCTGATTCCCATTTAAGAGGGGATACGTAGGCAGCCCTATGGGTTCGGTCACAACTCAATAAAATTTTCATTCCCTCTTACCCCCCCCCCCCCCCCCCGCAAATTGGAAACTTGGGCAGAAATTTGAGGAGGACCCTCAAAATTCCGAAGCAAATTCAGCCGGATCGTCGCAAGCAACAGTCAGGGGCATCAATCCATTTAAATTGGGTAGAATTTTGAGGGGGGCCCTCAAAATTTCGTAGCAAGAAAGGTAGCAATGTCCCGAACCACGTCTCAGTCATCGGATCTAAAAAAATTATTATTTTAACTATACGTTCATGTCGCACTTTTTACAAACTCACGCATGTTTATTATTAAAATTGCCTTGTTTAGCAACGCTACCCTAATGATACAAACAGTATCACCAAATCAAAGCCAAGCAGGTCAAGCATAGCCAGCGGGGATACGAACTAACCTCCCCCCTTTACAAAACTCACGATTTTCTTTGGATGCAGGCACTTGGATTGCGAAATCATCGAACATACTATACACTCACGAGACAACTCACATTTGCTATCCACACACACCAGTGATATTCCGTGTGTCACAGTGTCCCCAGCAGTCACGATATCGCAATCTGCTATCAGCTAAGAAAAGCCCTATTACCATTTGCCCTTTTATTTCTTGCATATGGATACCATTCTGCCTTCCGAGACTAAACGATGTCTCTATATGCATTTCTGCATTGCATAAGGCTACCATTCTACCTTCCGAGACTAAACGTTGTCTCCATCTGGATTTTCTGCATTGCATAGTGCTACCATTCTGCCTTCCGAGACTAAACGTTGTCTCTATCTGCATTTTCTGCATTGCATAAGGCTACCATTCTGCCTTCCGAGACTAAACGCTGTCTTTATCTTCATTTTCTGCATGGCTGAAAGATCGCTACCTCTTCTACATTTGCGTGGCTAAAAGATCGCCACCTCGTATACATTTGCATGGCTGAAAGATCGCCACCTCATCTGCATTGCGTGGCTGAAAGATCGCCACCTCGTCTACATTTGCATTGCTGAAAGATCGCCACTTCATCTACATTTGCATGGCTGAAAGATCGCCACCTAATCTGCATTTGCATGGCTGAAAGATTGCCACCTCGTCCACATTTGTATGGCTGAAAGATCGCCACTTCATCTATATTTGCATGGCTGAAAGATCGCCACCTCATCTGCATTTGCGTGGCTGAAAGATCGCCACCTCTTCTACATTTACGTAGCTGAAAGATCGCCACCTCGTCTACATTTGCATGACTGAAAGATTGCCACTTCATCTGCATTTGCATGGCTGAAAGTTCGCCACTTCATCTGCATTTGCATGGCTGAAAGATCGCCATCTACTGCATCGCATGGGTTGAAATATCGCCAAAAAACTGCATCTCATGGACTAAAAGATTGCCAAATTATCCAAAGGCATCATCGTTCAGAGGCACCATTTTCATAGCCCGAGAACACCATATCATGGCCTGAGGACCCTTTTAATCTTTTGCATATCATCATTCAAAGGCATCATGGTTCGGAGGTATCATCCTCATAGCCCAAGAGCATCATTTCATGGCCTGCGAATCCTTCATTATACGCTTCATGGCCCAGGACATCATGGTCTAAGGACGTCATCCTAACTGTCCAAAGGCAACCTTCATGGTCCGACGGGAATTTGCATCATGTTTAAATTTACGCACAATATATGCTTGTATTGCTTATTTGCAGGTAAACCAGCGAGCAACGGCCATCTCAGCAAGAGCGATCCCGCTCCGGTTCTCGCAGCCCTATCAGACCTTAACCACTCACCTCGTCCTGGATATTGCGTCTGTTCTTGAAAAGTCTCCATCGGCATACTCCGCCGACGGACCTTGAACTACATATGGACTGATTCTTGTAAAACCAGGGATATGTAGGCAGCCCAGAAGCCAGGGCGCGGCCTAAACCTCATCAAACTGTTCCGCTCGGTCAAAATTGGCCATCATATCTTTACCTGACAACTCTTTCATCCTTTCCGGGTAAAGAGGGGCAGCTGTTGATACACAATTTTTTCCTATATATTTTCAATATGCAAAATACTTTCAAAATAGCATATGTATGCATATATAAGTGTGTCCAAATGTTTTATCATTTTTCCTTATTTTTTAAAGATTTTTAAACCAATTTATTCCCCTATTTTATTCATAAAAACCCCCAATAATATTTCCAAAATTGTCATTTTTGGTGATTCATTTATTGGATTCTCATATTTATACTAAAATATGGCTAAGATATTTCTTGCATATTTTTACAAATTTATTTAGTATTTTTAAAGCTAAATTGCATATAATTGCAATATAGCCTCTTTTAGGTTTAACTGCGTTTTTATCTATGAAAAATCGAGTCCAGTATTTTTAATTTGATAGTTATGTACTATAAATCATTTTATCACCTTTAATTTATTTACAGAAATTATTTTATTATTTTTTATAAATCAAAATAGGAAAATTGGCTATTTAAATGTTAGCCCCATTTTATTTCGATTATAGCCCAAATTGAACCCCAATTTGAATCCCAAATACCCTGACCAAATTCCCATTCAAACCGACCCACAACCCATTTAAATGACCCACCCGGACTCCCATTTAATCCCAGCCATTGATCGTTTAGATCAACGGCTCCCATTAATCCTTTCCTAATTAAACCCAAAGACCCCCCAAACCCTTTTCATTCTTCATAATATGCCGCCTCTGAAACCCATCCTCTTCCAAATTCTCTCTACAACCCTATCAAACCCTAGCTGCCGCCACCCTAATCTGCCCTAATCCATGGCCTTCCAAGGTCATCAGTGACCTCTATCATCCTCTCATGGCTTCTATGTGTTCGTTTCTGTGGTCTCATGACCAGATCCTGAAGGAGTTTTGTCCAGTCTTTGCTCGATGACTGTTCTCCGGTCGCCTCTGACCTTTCTCCGGCCAGCCATGGCTATTCGAGTCAGACTTTTGACTCTCCTACTTAGATCGATGGTTTTCAAAGCCTTTCTCATCATTTGGGGTTCTTCTGAAACCCTAATCTCTAAGGTTCTTTTGATTTCTTTTAGATCTGCTTCAGATCTATGTTTTCTTTGAACTTCTAAGCATTTTTCTATAAGTTTCTTTTAAAACTCTGCTTTCAAAATTTTTTATCTTTTCCGATTAGGGTTTTCTTGTTAAGTTATTTTGAAACTTTTCTCTAATTTTCTGGACATATTTTGCTATGTTTGCTTATATCGTTCTTCTACTTGGGTTTGCATGTTAATAGCCCTAATTTCCTTTGACTGTTTATTAGACGAATGCTTGTTTATTTGAGTTTTGTCCGATTCGCTTGTTTATCCTCTTTTAAAACTCTACTATTGTTGAAAACCCTATGGCTTTGGGTCTGAGACCGTTCGTTTAAGTACATGACTCGATTTGAAGTTCTTTATTTCAAAATCTCTTATTCCTTTGTGTAATTCTTCTGATTCTGGATTTCTATCTTCTCTAAAACTCGATTATGTTCGCATGCTTTGAGATCTTCGCATGCTTTGATCTTCGCAACTGTGAGATCTTCGCATGCTTTGATATTTTATGTTCAGTGTGACCTGACCTACATGACTATCATGCTTCGAATGTTTGCTGTCTGCTAACTTTGTGCTATTATTTCATGTTGTTTCTTTTTGCCAATAGTTTGGCCTCGCATGTCTAGTGTTTGTGCACTCTATTTATGTGTTGAGTTTCCTTCTTTGATTGACCTTCAATTTTGTGACTGATTTCAAACTTTTCCTTTGTGATCTGATTTCACTCGCCTGTTAAGGTTAATTGATTTCTTTTCCTGTTTTGCCTTACTGAATTCTTTCCAAAATTAGTGTATTTCTATACCTAGACTTGATTGCTTACTTAATGTTTTACTACTTCTTTTATGGCAACTATCAGCCTGCTTACAAATTGATTCTTTCCTTATTTTGAACCTGTCACTGCCCGTTAAGCAAGCAATCCCTTAATTAAAGGCAATCACTTGTATAATTGATTCTGAATTGTGATTGTTTCCATGTTTGTAGCATATTACTTCTTATTTACTCGTTTTCAAAAAGTTATAAATACCCTATACTTCTTTCTTTCAAAACATGAACACAAGGCATAAAACACTTGAGTTCAGACACACACTCCACTAAATCTCTCTCTTTTCTCTATTACTACTTGTATTGCTGCCTTACCTAGCCGGCTGAAAGCCAAGGCTAGGCTGTGGAAAACTTGCTTATTTTTTTCTCTGCATCTGCATTTTACTGGTATGTTCTAATTAAGCTTCTGCACCAACAACAACATGCTTATTTACTGTCTCTCGCATCCTTGTTTGTCTACTGTTTGTATTTAACCCAGTACCATTATTAAGAATGCTGTAATTTCCCCTTTTTCTGTTCTCAATTAATGTATCATGACTTGTGGATCCTAAACCCCTACCCCAATGTGTTTAATACTTGTGGTTGGTTTGGTTCATGACAACATTGCACATTGTTGTGCATGACCCAAACCTGATCCCCTGGGATCATAACATCCAAGTTTCCTCTAGATTTTGTGTATTCTGATTGGTTTACAGGCATGTCAGCACTTCCCATTGTTATGCATGCCCAAAGCTAACCCATGCCTAAGTACATGGGCTCCTTGCAATGGATTCCCAACCCCTGACCCCTTTGTATGGAGTCATTAACTCTGTGAAATGCTAATGGCTATCTCCCTATCACCATTTCCCCTCTCCTTTATTCCCTCAGTTTTTTTTAAAACTCTACTCCTGCACTTTCACTATCTTCTTAGAACTTAAGGTCTGCCCCCTTTATGTGAGCCTTGCCTTGGGACCCATGAGCTCCCTCTGAGCTTGGACACATAAGGGCTGGCATTTCCATACTGCACTCATCTCTATTCTGGTTATGTAACTTGAGTGTGAGCACTGTCCGGGGTCCTCTTGAGACCCTTAGGGAACTCTGACACACTCAAGTATGGGAAAGGCTTTGGATCAATGGCATTTGAGGTGGTTTATTCCATAACTCAGAGAGGAAGTCAAGAATCAGGCTTCCTCTGGTTGTAACCTTTCTTTATACTTTTCTGATGTAATTCATTACTGGGTCTGTAATAATTTCTGTAATAAACACTGGGGTTGGCTAGTGAAAAAGGGTTGGGAATTATGCATGCTTGAGGGTAGATATCATGTCTATAAGACTTAAGATTCTGAATGTTTAATTCTGCAATTTAGAAATCATGCCTATGGGAACTAAAAATGGCCACAATAAAAATCATGTTTATAGGATCTGTTGTTTTAGATTATGTATGTTTAATTCTGTATTTTAGATACCATGTTATTAGGATCTAAAAAGTTAAAATCAGATATCATTAAAATCAGTACTCCTTCGTAGAAATCATGCCTATAGGGATTCCTAAAGTAAGTAAAAAAATCTGGTTCGTTTCTATTCACATTCAATGTTAGATATCATGTCCATAGGGTTTAAAATCAGCAATAGTAGATACCATCGCCTGCAGAATCTGAAACTAGTCTGTTTTAAAATCAACTTATTCTGAATCAGTTTTAAATAATCTAATTTCCTTATTTAACGAGGTCTAGCAAGCATGCCTATAGGGTCTCAAACCATTCGTTTAAGAGGAGTTCTGCTTTGCCACACTTCTAAATCAGTAAGTAGATACTATGTTCCTAAGAGCCTACCCAAACACTTAGGCAAACCTTAGGGTAATAACAATAAAATTGAATCCGCCTTTTGATATTGCTATAACCAGCAGGCAGGCCAGATTCGGACTTCTTATCTGAGTTATGTATTAAGCTGGTTTGCTTCAACAATTGAACTCCCCTCGTCTTTAGTATTTTTAATCAGACCTTAAATGTATGTGCAAGACATGCTATTTATGTGTTTGTTTGAGGAGGTTTACATGAGCCTTTACTTGTTTACATGTTTCCCTTAACCTGCAGTATTATTTGTTTTGTATGTCGCCTTAGATTTTTACCTTTTGAAACCAAAATCAGCCTAATATCCCTCCCTTTTAGGAATAGTAGTCCTAAATTCCTTCGGGACTGATAGGAATGGGACAGGCAATAGCATGCAATAGCGATCGAGACCAATCCGCGCTTTAATACCTTAACGGGGTGGGAAGGGTAGATATGGATATTATGACCGGTGCGTTAATACCACGTGTAGCCCCTCTTTTGAGGAGTGATTACCGGGTATTGCATTGATGTGATCCATATTTTTAATAAACCTAGGACCCCCTTTCCCTTTATTTGCAAACTTCTTTTAAAACTTTCTTTTAATTGTTTTGTCCTTTATGTGTTTAAATCCCCCTTTCCCCCCCCCCCCCCAATATTTGAGACCATACTTGTCTATTTGCTAAAATTGCATAAATTCACAATCAACTGTCTGGCCGGGAACCACACTAGTGGATCCTGAGGGGTGCCTAACACCTTCCCCTTAGGATAATTTCAAGCCCCTACCCTATCTCTGGTTTTTCAAACAAAACTTAGAATTAAACCCTATTGGTGTCCTAATGCACCTTAAATCATTAGGTGTGACTCTTCAAATGCAAAACCCAGTTTCCAAAAGGAACGAGTTGTCCCATACCAAATGTCATAAATCTGATTTTGCGAGGAAAAGGGGGCGCGACAAAGTCATTAGTTGATCAAATGTGCACTATTAAATTATATCCCTTCCTATTTTGTGTGTGTGTATATAGTGCAAGACTGCAAGGAATGAGAGGCTGAGTTATTAAACTCTTAATCTAATAATCCATAGCCTTTTATAGGTGGTGTATTGTGCTGCAAAATACACTTGATGGATGGACCTATATGAGTGTGGAGTGGGGCTGCTCCTATAAAATTTGTGGCAAAATTTCTAGAGCACTCATGAAAACCAGGCACTCGCATGGCCTATTAGCGTAAACCGCGTCAAACAACAAAGTGTGTACGGGTATAATGTGATAGATAAGACACTAAACTTAAAAAAAATTCTTGGTTCATAGAAGCTTTAAACTTCACCAATTGTTCTGTAAGTTTAATCTTATTTTATCTAGGTATGGTTCATAGTCCAAGAGACACCAGATTCGACGCATTATGCTTATTTGTGAAGCCCAACATATTATTTTATTATTTCATTATTTTCTTTTTGAGATATGTGGGGCATTGATGGAAAAATATTTTTGATATCTCAAAAAGAAATACTCCAAAATTATGTCTAGATTCATTTTCTTGCTATAATATTAAGGAGTCATTATTATAGTAATTATTTTAAATATATTCGTAACAACTAATTTGATAAGTTTGAATTCAATTGTCATGGCCCCAAATACCCCGGTCGTGATGGAGCCTATCACAGTACTAGGTCAGCCGAAAGAACACGAACCACAAGGAAGATCTTTTGTAAAATTTACTCTTTCTCTAAGCAGATTAAGTCTAAATTCTTTCATTTCAAAATATCAAGAGAAATACGCGGAAACAAGTTCGAAAATACAATCCACACAGCCCGAATCTGGTGTCACTAGTCATGAGCCACTAAGTACAACTCAACACTATCTGCTTAATACAAACTAAGTCCGAAATATAAAGAATTAGGATGGGAAGGAGAAGGGCAGGGCTGCGAACGCCGTGCAGCTACCTTGCTAACTCCGGAAGTACACAGAAGCTGCTGAAAGCTCAGAAATACCTGAATCTGCACACAAGGTGCAGGGAGTAATGTGAGTACGACAACTCAGTAAGTAATAAAAGTAAATAAGGACTGAGCATTAAGAAATTACGTAATTCACGTCATAGCACCATAGAGAGTACAGTATGTTTCCAAAACAAAATACAAATCAAATCATCTCGTTAAGCTCCAATTTCAGTAAAATCCTTTGAAAATAACTTTCTAGCAGTTTCAATAAAGGTTCAATGTAGTTTATAGTGAAAGTGTTGAAAATCGTAGTCGGCCCCTCGGGCAAAATAATTCATAAACAGCCCTTCTGGCAAAACCCTCGGTCATTCAAATACATCACATAACATGAAAATCTCAGTGGAGATAACCAACCAATCAGGAATTTAATTCCAAGCATCTCGTAAAATTTCCAGTTTCAATGAAAGTTGTTCAAAATATTTGTTTAACATTTTCAATAGAGGTTCGGTATAAAGAGGAGTGAAAACAGGAATTCCATGAAAACAAGCCTCTCGGGCAAAGCATCACTCGTATACATGTATATATATAGCCCCTCGGGCAAGCCTCTTAGTCACTCATGACTCAACTCTCATCAGTCAGCGCTCATACTCTGCACTCACGCTCAATAGGTACCATATAATAACCGATGCGACGTGCAGCCCGATCCATATATCGCTGCGGCGTGCAGCCCGATCCATAAATATAGTCAACTGCACTCACTAGGGGTGTGCAGACTCCGGAGGGGCTCATACAGCCCAAACGCTATATCAATGCGGCGTGCAGCCCGATCCAAACTTGTTCCAACCTTCGGAATGCTCAAAACAACATCAAAAACATCAAATTACCCTTGGATTCAAGCCTAAGGATTCCATAACTTCCAAATTCCGCTTTCGATCAAAATGTCTATCAAACATCGTCCGAATGACCTAAAATTTTGCACACACATCCCAAATGACACAACGGACCTAGTCCAATTTCCGGAATTCCATTCCGACCATGATATCGAAATTTCCACTACCCACCGGAAAATGCCAAATTTTCAATTTCGCCAATTCAAGGCTAAACCTTCCACGGACCTCCAAAATACATTCCGATCACACTCCTAAGTCCCAGATCACCTAACGGAGCTAATCAAATCATAAAATTCCAAATCCGAGATCATATACTAAAAAGTCAAAACTTGGTCAAACCTTTCAAATTTAAAGCTTCAAACTGAGAATTGTTCTTCCAAATCTATTCCAATTATCCTAAAACCAAAACCAACGATTTACATAAGTCATAATACATTATACGGGGCTAGTCATGCCCAAGAACTGGCGAGCGAAGTGCAATTGCTCAAAACGACCGGTCGGGTCATTATATCCTCCCCCACTCAAATATACGTTCGTCCTCGAACATGCCCAGAGTTGTTCCGAAAACTATCAGATCACTGTGTAACCTTACCATGCACATACCTGGGGGTGATCCCACGCCACCCTATCCTATATAGGTCTGATAACGCAACATAACTGAAATTTCACAATCCAACCTAGCCTATAAACCTTAGAACAAAATTTTCACTTTCGAAATCATCTATAAGATCAGAATCTCACATCTATACTCTGAATAAGTCCGAAAAAGCAGTAACAAACTACACCTGCAGCCTCAGATGCAATTACATGATATACCACATAGCTCAAACACTCATAGCGATAACTTCTAGTCACAGCAGTTGCTCAAACCAACCGAATATCGATAATAAACCTCTTATCAAATAAAGCCTCATTCCAACACTTCCGTATACTGCCAATGATGAATGAAACACGCAGAAAGTCATAAACCTTCCTCAGATCAACCATTCGCGAAGCCACTTCTCCTTTGGCAATGACCATAGCAATTTCTAAGCCGAACATCGATATTATCTTTCCAACATGCTGAAATCTAATACGTTAGTATCCATTCTAGGTCCAATGACCTCGTCTAATCCAACACGACTACTCTGGTGACATGACACATCAATACAAGCTAAATCCTCAACCTGTGCAATCCGTGCACCAATAAGCAACAATCCGAAGGTACTCAAATCATGGGAAGTGAACTAAATAAGAGAGTTGCACCGTAAGCTCAGCAGTACCGCCACAACACGATGCTAAAATCCCATCACACACCGTGGAACCAGAACACACAAATCTAACTCAAAGTATCATAGCTCGACATAACCTCGCCGCAATGCGCGACCCTATCCAAACACTGGTTCACATGAGACACCCCAAGTCACCATGCTCAAAATCATCAACCGAGTGCAATTTGATGCCTAGCACCCAAGAGTGAATCACCATAACCATGGAAAAGCAGATGACGCAATGTCATACCAGTCCGAAAGAACATATCCCTTGCGCAACATATCATGCAACACCCAAACACCCGTCTCGCTCAAATTCCGCTATAAAGCTCAAATTAAACCGCACCATATGTGTATATAACCAACGAATCACAAATCCCCGTAACACAGAGGGTAACTCATAGATCACTCCAGAACATGAATAAGCTCAATGACAATCGAATGGCACATCCCTCAGCCATAGCAACTCGGAATCGACAAATCCAACCCGGTGCTGAACACACATCCATGTTGGGCCTACCAATGAACCCCAAATCAACTCTGGTCACCCACAACAGATAAGTAACCCTCCGAAAGTCCACAGTGACTGAATCACAACACATACTACCCTCTGACTAACTTTAGCTACCTTTTCACAGTCCACAACCATGAAACCATCTACTTACGAAAACTCTCAGTCTCCAAATCCATTAGAACATACGAATCACCATTTCTAGTCTCAAATCTACTGCCTGAATCTCTACACTTCTCCTATTACACCGTCATCCTACGAGGAATACTCCTGAAATCTTTCTGTGCCACAAGGCAAAATCTGAACTCCAGCAATCGATCACACAAGAGAGTGCTGCAATACCAATGAAGCATCCATAACTCAAACACATTGCCCTTTCTGAAATGTATACCCTCATCAAGCCACACCAATCAGCGATCTCATTTATCTAGTCATCTGAAACTGTCCATGCTGCCTAAGAATTTAGAACCTTTCTTCCAAAACCGAACCGTAACCTTACACAACATACTGCATATACCATGCCATCCTATGTTAAATATGAGGACTTTATAATTCATTCCGAACCACAAGCAACTACGTACTCAACTAGCCAAGAACTTTCCATTTGATCCCATCTAGAAGAAAATCACTATACCTCACATGCTCCTCATGCCAGCAGAAAATATACATCTCTAACCGTGGTAGAAACCATCAAGAACTCTCTGAATTCCCTTTGCACAAGACCAAACCGCCAGGACTGAATCCTTTTAACTCGACCAAGCTACGCAGATCACCAAAACCCAGGAGCTTTGCCATGAAACACCTGTAGAATCTCATTACCTCAGAAGCATCCAGAGAACTAATCGTATTCCTTACAATGCCGATCCGACCTACTACCAAGCTATCCTATTTATCCAAGTTCCTTCTAAATTACCTTCCATTTGATACTTCTCCTCGCGATACTACCGCAATCTCTCAACTTAGACTCACCACACGAGACCCCAAGCATAAGACTATACCGCCCTAAGGCCCATAAACCATTGTATTCTTCTGAAGCACCCCTAAAGTACCACAACCGAGATACCCGCTCTGAAGAGAGCACTCTGCGAATCTAAAGCCATTACCTTTACCTTCCTGATACTGGTATTAAGAATCCGTAATGATGCAGAAATGCCACAAGTCCTGACATCCCCCCATATAAATCTCAGTTTCTAGCCAACACACTGTCACACCTCCTTTTTATTACTACACCCCCGGGAGGGTATAATAAAGGGAGTTATTTCCAACTTGAAGTGACAATCGAAACGGGATTATTTAATTAAAAATCAGAGTCGCCACTTGGGAGATTAATGGTGTCCCAAGTCACCGGTTCAAATCCCGAATCGAGGAAAAGGATGACTCTGTAATATAGTCTGCGAACCAGAAATCCAGGTAAGGAATTCTGTTAACCCAGAAGAAGGTGTTAGGCACTCCCGAGTTCCGTGGTTCTAGCACGGTCGCTTTGATCCTACTTGGCTTATTAAATTATTTAACTACTGATTTTAGACCTATGTGCATTTGTTTCTTTCACCGCTTTTAATTAGAAAATTATCTTGAGACGGGTTACGCGTACGTATACGCAACCACAATCATGACACTTAGTTTATTCTTGAATATAATAATTCCCCTGTCTCACTCTCAAATGTCCTAAAGACACAGAAAATCAAAAGCAAAACAATACTGCCATAAACTTGCAAAACAGAACTTCATCTCATTCTTCAACGTCACTTCCCTCAAACTATTGTAGTTAAATTTCCTGAAATTAAATTCACCCACCCCGAAAACTTGTTTTTCATCCTCATCTCAATCTCAAACGACCCATCCAGTCCATGAAAACTCGAGGATCGCTCGATGTTAAACTCAGGAGCACCATAACCAATAATTTTGGCTTGAACCTCACGTGGAGATTTACAATCATCTAACCACAAGTGCAAGCAATCCCATTACATCTATTTAAAGCAAGAAATTAACATGAAGAGCCACATAAAGCTTGAAACAATCTATAATGGAGCTGAAACTAAAACTTAGATTAAACGCCAAAGCCACAACATATATCGCAATATATACACAGATTTCAGATCAAAAATTGAACAGATTCTAACACGAACAAAAAATGAAGCTGGAACCAACTGACCGGATGGGGAATTACGCCGACGACCTCGACCGGACTGCCTCGCTTCTGCGGTTTAAACCACGATGATAATCGTGGTTGAGAGTGGCCATTCCACTGGCGATTTTCAGATAAAACAATACATGGCTGAAGTTTCAGCTGGTTTTTGAATGTGCTAAAGATGGAGAAGAAAAGTCTTGACTGTGCGTTACATCTCTAGATCCAGAAGAAGCTGAAGAGTCGTTGGTTGACGTAGCCTGTTTTCCGGCGAGCTCAACGTACCAGAAATGTGGCGTTAGTTTGTGTGTGTATCCGTTTCCAGTTGTGAGGACGAAGAAGACGAAACAGTAGTCGTTTGGAGAAATGCAGGAGGGTGGTCATCGATATAGCTAGTGTTGGTTGTTACTGGGTTGCTGCTGGTTCGAAGAAGAAAGGAGACGTCGCTTGAAGAATACGACGCGAGGGTAGGGGTAAGATGAAAAAGACGATGTCGCGTGGAGGTGGGGTGCGTTCTGCACTGTTGCGGTGCTGCTAGGTAGAGGAGATGGTGGCGGCGGCAGTGGGCTGTTAGGGTTCAACTAGGGTTTTGTATGGTTATCTATGTTGGAGAAGAAGATGTGTTGTATCTATCTCTATATTCTGTTCGTCCATCCCTATTGCGGCTCCCATTTTGTGTGTATTATATAGTCTAGGTATTAGGTGTTAGGTCTAGGGTTGGGTATTGGGTCGGGTCGGGTCGACCCGGTTTGGGTTGGGTAAGGAGATGGGCTAGTTTAAATGAGGAAGATGTATTAAAATATCTGGGCTCACTCATTACATGGGTCAATCTTGAATTTAAGACCAAGCTTTTCTAATTTCCTTTTCTTTTTTGTTGTTCTTTTCTTTCTTTAATTACTTAAAAATCCAAATTAAACTCCTAAATTTATTCAAATTGTAAAATTAAGCTAATTATCTAACTATAATGTTTATATGAAAATTAATTGATCCTAAATTTAAAGAGAAAACTTAATAATCCAAAATTAAAAGCTAAGAATGTAAAAATGAGCCATTTTTGTAATTTTTATTTTTAATAAAGCAACTAACTAATTACTTAATCCTAAAATGTGAACAAAAAATTATAAATGCAATGCATGGTATTTTTGATATTTTCTTGATTTTTAATGAAAATTAAATATGCACAAAAATGCAAATAATTAATAAAATTCTACAAAAAAATCCTATAAAATTGCAAAAATTGGGAAAAATTATTTTCTAATATTTTATTGGAGTAATTCATATAGGGCAAAAATCACGTGCTCACAGCTGTCCCTCTTTGCTCGGAAGCACGAATGGTTTTCGTGCAAAGATAAAGTGAGCGGATACGAGCAATTTTTGCCCGTTTAAATACTCCGTGGGAAGCATTTTTGAAAGGTTTGACTGCACCCTGCTTCCGAGGTTGCCTACGTATCCTTGGCTATAAAGGAATCAGGTCAATGTAGTTCAGAAGTGAGCGAGATGATGGAGTTCGCCGAGGTGAAGAGCCGCTCAAGGTGCCGTTCCGCCGAGGTTCCGGTCCGTGGTCCTGTTATTACATCAACAATCAAAATAAATGAAAAAGACTAGCTAAGCCTGTCAACTACAAGTTACAAGATTCCTATCTATAAGTCTTCTGAAGCTTGATCTTGAGTCTTGAATGGTTCTTCATGCAGACATTAGATTTGAACCTTGACGCTTGCTAGTTGTAGGTGCTAGCTAGTTCTTCTTCAGATTTTCGGATCAAGACAGAACATGTAGTGCTTATGACCTCAACCATGTCTTGAGAAGCCACATCTTTCATCAACTTCTGCATTTGGATTAACTTCTTGCCTTTCTCTTTTTTCTTTTTCTTTATTATTTTGGATTGTGACCAACTTCTGCTGGTCGTCTCGAACTGTTGACTCGCATTCTTTCCGCAAGCCTCCTTTGTTGCTGACTTGAATTGTGATCTGAGATGTTTTTCCCTTTCTCCGAATGATGCTTGACTGCTAAGACTTGAAACTATGCCTCTGTTCTCCAGGCGGGCTCCTGACTGCTAAAACTTAAAATATATGCTTCTGTTCTCTAGGCGGGCTCTTGACTGCTAAAACTTGAAATATATGCCTCTGTTCTCCAGGCGGGCTCCTGATTGCTAAAACTTGAAATACATGCCTCTGTTCTCCAGGCGGGCTCCTGACTGCTAAAACTTGAAATATATGCTTCTGTTCTCTAGGCGGGCTCTTGATTGCTAAAACTTGAAATATATGCCTCTGTTCTCCAGGCGGGCTCCTGATTGCTAAAACTTGAAATATATGCCTCTGTTCTCCAGGCAGGCTCCTGATTGCTAAAACTCAAAATAAATGCCTCTGTTATCCAGGCGGGCTCCTGACTGTTAAAACTTGAAATGTATTCCCTTGTTCTCCAGGTGGGCGCCTGACTTCACAAATAACAACAAGAAAATTTCGTGCCCCAGTTTGGTGGCTGGGCACGTCGATGGTTACCNGAAAATTAATTGATCCTAAATTTAAAGAGAAAACTTAATAATCCAAAATTAAAAGCTAAGAATGTAAAAATGAGCCATTTTTGTAATTTTTATTTTTAATAAAGCAACTAACTAATTACTTAATCCTAAAATGTGAACAAAAAATTATAAATGCAATGCATGGTATTTTTGGTATTTTCTTGATTTTAATGGAAATTAAATATGCACAAAAATGCAAATAATTAATAAAATTCTACAAAGAAATCCTATGAAATTGCAAAAATTGGGAAAAATTATTTTCTAATATTTAATGGGAGTAATTCATATAGGGCAAAAATCACGTGCTCACACTCAGTATCAGATGTGCATCAATGGCTTGTGATTCCTTGATTGAGGGGCGAGATGTGATCTCTGTGTGTTGATGTTAGGCCAGTCTAGAAAGACTTAAGGCCAGATTGTTACCTATATCTTAAGCCCTGAGCAGTTGCTTGCGTGAGCACGTGTTTCTGGATCTATATGTGCCGTTGTGCCCCTATTAAGGGAAGTAATGACTGGTTAGTACGTGATGAGGGTGATGTGACTACGAGATGTGATCATATAATTTGGAAGCGACGAGAAGGGTCTGCTGAAGGATAGATGATCTATTAGGTGTTTGATTTCCATTGTGATTGGATGTATAGCCCCGAGTTATGGGTGTGTGAAGAATCTTTTCATGTGTTCCTAGTTGTGAGTGAAGTAAATTTCATGTTACGGTATGAGTTCAGACTCAGGAGGACTAAGTGATTGCGTAATAGTTATGATGGTGGAAGGTATAAATATAAATGTTAGTTTAAGGCGAAGCAAGTGGGTTATCTCCTGCGAAGTGTTATGGAGTTCTGTGATCCTTATGTCGTCGGATTGAATATCCCATTTACAAGTGAAATATATGTGTGAATTTAATTCGGGTCGCTCAAGAGAGTGGGTCTAATTGCTACGAGAGTAAATGCGAGATTTGCAAAAGGTATGAAGTACCAGATGGTCTGTGTTCCACGAGCTTATGAAGGATGGAGTTAATCTCACTATGGTATCATGGCAGCAATAAAGTATATCCGTTATGAGTTATGGTGTGTGTCTTGACCTATGGCTTCGAGCCAGGTGGTGGGGCTTGCTATTGAATAGTTGATTGCACGGTTATGTGCTATAATGGTTCCAGTTCGAGGCGTATTTGTGAATCAGTTATGGCTCGAGTGAAGGAAATTTCAACAAAGGTTATAGGATGCTTCACAGGTGTGTGAGAATCACGAAATGTCTTGAGTTGTTATTGATAAAGAATGCTCGGTGCATAGGAAAGGAATGTTGCTTGGTTGCATCAAGGTAAGGTTATATGCTGCAGTGTCAGAGGTACTAATGAGGCGCAGGTTGTTCGGTTCTTTTGATCGGGCTAATTGGAGTTTGGGTAGAGTGGATTACTCTAGAGAATGGTTATAATGTGTTCAAAATTTCAATTGCCATAATTGGAGGCTTTCAAGTTGTACTTATGGCTAGAAACTGAGTTTTCAGTGGAAGATGGCAAGACTTGTGGTATTTTCTATATTAACTATGGGATTCTATATATCAGTGTCGGGAAGGTGAAGGTAATGGATTTGGATTCGCAGTAAGTCCTTCTAGGGTATCTTGAAAGTGGTGTTTTTGGGAACATTTAAAAGAGTATTCAGTGGGTTGTGAGCCTTAGGTTGTGCGGTATTATGCTTGTGTCTCGTGTGGTGAGTTGGGTTGAGGAATTACGATGTTATAGCAAGAAGGAGTATCAAGTTGAAGGTAAATCAGAAGGGAGCTCAGATAGATGGGATAGCTTGGTAATAGGCCAGATCAGTGTGGTAAAGATATGATTAGTTCTTTGGGTGTTTACGAGGTAATGAGTTTCTACAGGAATTTCGCGGTAATGCTCTTGGGTTTTAGTGGCCTGCGTAAGTTGGTTGAGCTAGGAGAATTCAGTCCTGACAGGCTTGTTTGTGCAAAGGGGAGTCTGAGAGTTCTTGTTGTTTTCTACTGTGGCTAAAGATGTATATTTTCTGCTGGCATGAGGAGCAGGGGATGCGTAGTGAGTTTCTTTTGAATGGGATCAATGGAAAGTTCTTAGTTGGTTGAGTACATAGTTGTTTGTGGCTCGGAAGGGATATGAAATTGTCATGTTATTTTAGGATGGATTGGTATATGCGGTATGTGTGGAGGATTGAGATTTGCGTGTGTAAGGTTACAGTTCAGTTCTAAACGGAAGGCCATAAAATTCTTAAGCAACAGGCAGTATTAGATAATTAGAGAAATGAGCTTCAGATGATTAGGGAAAGCATCTTCAGATGATTAATGAAACGATATTGCTAGTGGGAGGTAATTTGACGAGGGTATATGTTTCAGAAAAAGGCAATGTGATTAAGTTGATGGTACTTCATTAGTATTGTGGCACTTTCTTGTTTGTTTGACTGCTGATATTCGGGTTGCTTGGTGGTACAGAAGAATTTTAGAGTATCTCTCGTGGAATGACTAGGATCAGGTATGGTGATTCGTGTGCTATATGGAGTTGGAGACTGGAAGTTCTCATATTCAGGTTATGTTGTGATTTCGGGTCGTGTGTATCGGCACTGTGTAGTGACTATCGGGGTTTGGAGACCCGAGTGGATCTTTTGCAGCTTGGTATGTCAGATTCTGGATGTGATGTTGTGTGCAGACGGGTTGTCTCCGTGTTGTGTTATTCTGGACTATTGTGCTAAGGAGGCGCAGTTGGCTATGCCGCGAATGCCACGGATTGTGTGGCGAGGTTCGACGGATTATGTTCTGAGTAGGGTGGTTTTATATTTCGAAGACCCAGCGGATGGCTGGGAAGGATTGTCTTTTCTTATTTGGGCTCTCGTGATGGATGTCAGTGTAGAGGCTCCTCATATTGATTCACTTCCAGTGGTGAGAAACTTCTCGGAAATGTTTCTTGTGGTCGGGCATGTCACCAGGCAGGATCGTTGATTTCGGTATTGATTTGATGTCGGGCACCGTACCGTATGGCACCGGCAGAGTTAAGAGAGTCGAGGGGGAAGCTTCAGGGTCACCTTGATAAGAGGTCCGTTGGTAGGCCAATGTGGATGTGTGTTCTAATTTGTGTCGGCTTGGTTGGCTCCGGATTGTATTATTGAGGGATGTGTTGATTCGATTGTTATTGAGCTTATTAGTAATCTGGGGAGGTCTATGAGTTACCTTTCTGTGTTGCGAGGTGTTGTGACTTGTTGGTTATAGGCACATATGGTGCGGTTCTATTGAGGTTTCATAGTGGAAGTCGAGCGGGAAGAGTATTGGATATTACTCGGCGGATGGCATATCAGTTATGTCCTTTCGGGTTGTGTGGTATATGTTGTTTGCTCCACCATGGGATGGTGATTTGTTTGGTTCCAGACGTCAAATTGCGTGTGGTTGTCTATTTCGAGCATGGGGAGCTTGAGGTTCAGCTATTTCAATTGAGTCATTTTCATGATTTGAGTATGTTCGGATTGTTCCTTATTGGTGCGCGTATTGCGCAAGTTGTGACTTTAGTCTGCATTGAGGTGTCATGTCACCAGATTAGTTGTGTTTGAATTAGATAAGGTCGTTGGGTTAGCATGTTGGAAGGATAATATCGAGGTTCGGCTCGGAAATTTGCTATGGTCTTTGTCTAAGGAGAAGTGGCTTCATGAATGGTTGATCTAAGAAATGGCTATGGCTTACGGCGTGTTTTATTCATCATTGGCAGTATATGAAAGCATTGGAATGAGACTTTAGTTGATAAGAGGTTTTCTACCGGTATTCGGTTGTTCTGTGCAGCTGCTGTGATTAGAAGTTTTTGCTACAATTGTTAGAGTTGGGTGGTATATCATGTAATTGCACCTGAGGCTACAGGTATGGGATTATTACAGCTGGTTCACGCTTATTCAGAGTATAGATATGAGATTCTGATCTTGTGGATGATTTCGGAAGTGGAAATGTGGTTCTATGGTTTATGGGCTAGATTGGATTGTGGAATTTTAGTTTCTATGTGTTATCAGACCTATACGAGATAGGGTGACGTGGGATCACCTCCGGGTAGGTGCATGGTAAGGTTATTCAGCAATTGGTTGGCTTTTGGAACAACTCTGAGCACGTTCGAGGACGAACGTATGTTTAACTGGGGGAGAATGTAACGACCCGACTGGTCGCTATGAGTTTTTGCACTTTGATTGCCAGTTCTCGGGCATGGCTTGCCCCGTATGATGTATTACGACTTATGTAAATTGTTGGTTTTGGTTTTCAGGGTAATTGGAATGAATTTTGAAGAACAGTTCTCAGTTCGAAGCTAGAAATTTGAAAGGTTTGACCAAGATGTGACTTGTTTGTATATGATCTCGGATCGGAATTTTTATGATTCGGTTAGCTTCGGGAGGTGATTTATGACTTAGGAGTGTGATCGGGATGGTTTTCGAGGTTTGGAGTAGCTTTAGGCTTGAATTGGCGAAGCTGATACTTTGGCGATTTCCGGTTGATAGGCGAGATTTGGATATTGAGGCCAGAATGAAATTACGGAAGTTGCGGTAGTTCCGTTATGTCAATCGGGATGTGCGTGCAAAATTTCAGGTCATTCGGACGTGGTTTGGTTGGGTTTTTGATCAAAAACGGAATTCGGAAGGTTTTAGAAAGTTAGGCTTGAATCCGATGTGTTTTGGTTGATTTGATGTTATTTGAGGTGTTTTGAAGATTGGAACAAGTTTGGATAAGTTATTAGGATATGTTTGTGCTTTTGGTTGAGGTCCCGGGGGCCTCCGGGTGATTTCGGATGGTTAATGGAAAGTTTGGATTGTTGTTGTAGCTACTGAATTGCTGCTTCTGGTATTTTTGCACCTGCGGATTGGGGACCGCAGGTGCGGCGCCGCATGTGCGGTTGATTGGTCGCAGAAGCAAAAAAAGGCCTGATGAGCAGCGACCGCAGAAGCGGCAGGGTGGCTGCATCTGCGATGTCGCAGATGCGGGGGTTGTGATCGCAGATGCGAGTTTTGGCTGGTGAGTGTGTTCCGCAGAAGCGGATGAATAACAGCTAATGCGGTACCGCAGAAGCGGTGATGCGCCCGCAGATGCAGTGCCTGGTAGCATAAGTGAAATCCACAGAAGCGGATGTTTTTGCGCAGAAGCGGAAGTGCATATGCGCTTATGGGATCGCGGCTGCAAAAGTGTTGGGCAGATTGAATAGAAATGCCCCTTCGCGATTTTCAGTCTTTTGTTCACCATTTTTGTGTGATTTTGGAGCTCCAAGCTGTGATTTCAAGAGGGGATCAAGTGTATCCACATAAGTAAGCTACTTGGGCCTTATACCTTGTGTTTATGGTTATTATATCATTGTAATATCATGAAAATTTGTGGGGAATTAGAGGAAGAGTTGGGAATTTAGGGCTTGAAATTGGAGAGTGAATTTAGGATTTGAGTGACCATATGAGGTCGGATTTTGGTAAATTTGATAAGTATGAACTCGTGAGAGGATGAGGATTCCATTGATGTTAATTTTATCGAATTTCGAGACGTGGCCCGGGGGCGGGTTTGAGCAATTTCGGGATTGTGATGTTAAATTGGATATTTTCGAGTGGGCTTCGTTCCCTTAGCATATTTTAATGATTTTGTACTGATTGTGGCTAGATTTGGAGCATCCGGAGGTTGATTCGTGCGGGCTAAGGCATCGCGGGCTAGAGTTTGGACCGGATCGAGGTGAGTAATGGTTTTAAATGATGTTCTGAGGGTTTGAAACCCCGGATTGCACATCGTAGTGTTATACTGTGGTGAGGCACATGCTTGATGACGAGCGTGGGGTCATGCACTATTGGGGATTGTGATTGGGTCCGTCTCGTACGATTGTTAAGTCGCATATTTGATTTAAAATCTTATGATATTCCATATTTTAGAGATTTATATTATAATTTGGGTTGTATGCCATGTTTGGGGCCTTGTGCCGACCTGTTGAGACCCTTAAGGGCATTTTTACTATTTTTCCTCACTCTGTTTGTTTGAAAGGATAACCTCAGTTATGTTTTACCTGTTTATTGTTTAAATCTGGTTATATCACTTTACTTCTTAAAAATATGAAAAATTGTTTAGGCTGAGTTCCCCGATTTACTGATAGACCGAGGGTCTGATTGTGAGGTTAATGACTGAGATAGACCGAGGGTCTGATAATGAGGTCAATGACTGAGAGAAGCCGAGGGCCTGGATGTGGGTTTTCTATTTATGGATCGGGCTGCACGCCGCAGCAATAGATATATAAATGTATATGGATCGGGCTGCACGCCGCAGTGATATAGCGTTTGGGCTATAGGAGCCCTTCCGGAGTCTGCACACCCCCAGTGAGTGCAGTCGACTATATATATGGATCGGGCTGTACGCTGCAGCGATATATGAATCGGGCTGCACGCCGCAACGGTTACTATATGGTACCTATTGAGTGTGAGTGCTGAGTGTGAGCGCTGATTGGTAAGAGTTGAGTCACGAGTGACTTCGAGGCTTGCCCGAGGGGCTATATATATAGATATATACATGTACAGGAGTGATGTTTTGCCTGAGGGGCTAGTTATGAATTTACTATTTTCACTCCTCTTTAAAGTGTGTTTCCATTGAACATGGTGATTTAATTACTGCTTTCACTCATCTTTACACCGAGCCTCTATTGAAAATGTTCAACAAATGTTTTAAATAATCATTCATTTAAACTGAAGTTTTTAAGCTACGAAAAGGATTGTGTATTTGTGCCCGAGGGGCGGATTTCTGTGTCTATCTGCACTAGTCGTTCTGCATTCATTTGTATAATTGTTGAAAAAGTCATTTTCAAAGAAGTTTTAAACTGAGCTAAGATGTTTTATGGGATTTTACAGCTTCATTGCTTCCTTACAGGTTTTTGAACTGCTTTTATACAGCATGTTGATGCACTTTTCGTGATTTCTTATCACTCAGTCTTTATTTATGATTATTACTCACTGAGTTGGAAGTACTCACTTTACTCCCTGCACCTTGTGTGCAGATTCAGGTATTTTTCTGAACCCGGTAGCGGGTATTGGTTGATTGGAGGCAGAGTCATCGGAGTTTAGCAAGGTAACTGCCGGCGTTCGCAGCACTGCTTTCCTCCCTCTTTATTCCATTAGTCTGTACTTAGTACATTTCAGACTTTGTCAGTTGTATTTAGGCATTAGTAGATGCTCATGACTTGTGACACCCCGGTTTGGGCTGTGTTAGGGTTGTACTTCCGCATTGTTATGATATTATCTGCTACTTAGTACTGTTATATCATTTTTTAGCCAGTTTTATTGTTGTTTAGCTATTTGACTTCGAATTGGAATAGTCTCGGTTAGCCTTGTCTTCACGAGAGGCGCCATCACGACCGGGTATGGGTTTAGGGTCGTTACAATTATCAAATTACTCAGTCCCTAATTCATGTTTAGTTTATCTTGTTCACTAGCCCATACTGATTTCCATTACTCTGGGATCTAATTTTTTCTTCCGGTAATCACGTTAGATTCACGAACTTATTTCTCGAAATGAAGATATGACTTTATGGCCTATACTCTTTTGTTGTCTCAAAGCTTGTCACCTCTCATCATTTCCTTCCCTTGGCTATACACCATTGTCATCCATGTATCACATCTTACTCAGAATGCTTTATTAACTCTCTTCTTATTTCCCTGCTAAATTTAGGCCTATCACTTTATTCGGAATGTTCGAACAAGACATTCTTTTACTTCTAGCTCCCTTTGCTCCATCCTACTGGCTCTTCGGGTCGCCTAACGTTCTTTCTTTACTAGGGGCGGGAGCCACACTAAGGTAATATTTATCCCTTCCAAGCTTCCAGTGCCTATCTTTGAAAAGTTTTTTTTAACATTCTATTATTCATATCTAGCTATACTATTCTAGAGTGCACCACCTAGTTGTCTCACAAGGAGATTTATTAGCATATTTGCAATATCCTTCGGAAACGTCAACTAATGCAGACAATCCATCCAATATTTTGGGTTATTTTAACCCCAGCTGGATCCTCATATCTCGTCCTTCTCATAAACAATATGTGTTGGCTCCCACGGAGCATTATTGAGATGGGTGTGACTAATTGTACATACCTCTGCTATACTTGAAGGTAACTAAAAAGGGTTACATTCCTCTGCCTGAATTGTAAATACTGATAATCTTCATTAACTGGGCGCCTCATACCCTTCTTCATCTTGCTTCTTTTACTTGCTCAAACTTGTGTCTACCCTTCGATGCTCTTATTCCTTTTTACCGTAAGAGTGGGTAGGCATTCTTGCCTTAGGGATCCTTATCAATAAGCTTACTTATCTTAGTATACACATGATAGGCTGAATACCTCATATTTATCCATCATAAGCATGAAGCGAAAATTGAGTTCCTCTGACTCAACTCTTCCATGGCTATATCTCTTACCAACCGTCTTTCTAGATGTAGGTATCGTTGTATTATGAATATAATAGAATTTAGGAATCTGAATTCTTACAAGTGAGCTCTACCACACGATCTAGAGTATGAAGAAAGAGTGGTAGTCCTAAATGCCCTGTAGCCTCCTGTTTATAGGTGTGGTACACAACAGACCCATAAACAAGACTCTACTACACACGGCTTGTAGACTCCCTAGGACAGAACTGCCCTGATAACACTTCTGTCACGACCCAAACCGATGGGCCGCGATGGGCACTCGGTACCTTCTCAACCTAGTACCAACATAATGTATATTTCTCATTACATCATCATAGGTAAGTGGGCCAGAAGGGGCATCATGAGATAACAAGAGTAAACATGAGGGAATACCCGACATAGAACGACCCAACCTGATATAGAAACTCATACTTGTGACATACGGGCCTATAAGTCTAATGTGATGCATTATATACTTATCATATTGGCCGACAAGACATCTGTCTACAAGCCTCTAAGAAAATATACTTATCATATAGGTCGGGACAGGGCCCCGCCATACCAAACAATACACGTCTAAATCATAGTGATAAAACAAGCAACTCTGAAGCAAATGGAGCGCACCAACATCTTTCGTTGAGCTAATAGCCTACTTGGAGGACTCTCGACCTGTCTATCAGGACCTGTGGGCATGAAACACAACGTCCCTAGGCAAAGGGACATCAGTACAAATAATGTACCGAGTATGTAAGGAATGAAAATCAGTAAATAATGAATAATAGACATGAGAGAAACATGGAGTAAAAGACTCGACATGTAAGTTTGGATAACTCTGTAAATCATGTAATACTTATAGTGTCATGCATATGCATATAAATGTCATATCGTGCATAGGTAGATGTGTTCATAACATCATCAAGCCTCCGAGGGTATCCCGTTATATCATTTCGGCCATTGTAGGCAAAATCATCAATGTATATCGGTTGATCAGGTGGTGGTGCATACATAACGCCGTAACATTTTCCCATATACCATATACATATATTCGCGTATATAACACCATCTGGTCATGGGTCAATGTAGATGTACATATGAATGCAATGCATGAGAAGTACATCAATTAAATCTTTCGGAATATCGTAAGACCATTATGCTTTTGATTAATATCATGAAATAAACATTATCATCTTACGTATTTTCCAAGACCCGTGAACAGATGATAGAACAATAGGACAGTGGAGAGTCAAGAACATAAGCATCTCTAGCATTTATATGAATAGAGTCATTTGTGGATGTAGTGCATTTGCTCGTTTCGTTTCTATCGTATGGATCATGCCAAAACAAAGAAGGGATAGCCTTAACATACCTAAGTTGATTCTCTTGACAATCCCTTTAACGCACGTCAATTGCGATAAAACACATAACGGCGGGTCGTTGCAGGGATAAATCCGCATGATATTCTTGATATCATAGCACGTTATTTCTTATCCGACTAATATTTACTCAACTGAAAGATAACACTAGCAATTTTGAATAACCATTAAACCTGTTAATCATCAATGTTACTGGTCTAAATTCTATAGTGGCGAGTATGCCATATCTTCATTCCTATTTTCAAAGTCACCTTACCAATAAAGAGACCAAGCAAGGTAATTCATCAAGGCTTTATATCTTCATGCTATCAACGAATTCCTACGTGCAATCAAGGCATCATATGTCTTTATGACTCATTTTGGATATTTTGCCACTTTGGCTTAGCTTATGCCATGTGGCAGCCCTAAGAAAATCCTTATCCACTTAATACCATAATTAATCAATTATCCATATAATTAAGAATTAACTCAAATTACTTAAAATACCGCACACTTTTAACACACTATATACACTTCACTATCACGGTCATGTTGTACCTTGTATGGCAATAGTCCATAAACACTGGGCATTATAGCTCGGGCCGTATTTTATCCCAAAATGTCAAACTTTGACGATGTAACGACCCGGCTGGTCGTTTTAAGAATTAACTCCCCGATCCCCTATTAAATGCATTTACCGTTTTTGTTTCTGCTATTGTGAGTTGCCGGGGAGATTTATTTGGAGTTTCGGAGAGTTTTGGGATACCCAAAACTGTTGAAGCTCCATGTTGCCCAGGCATCTGTCTAGTCGTTTGAAAATACAATCCTCCTCAGCCCTCCCATTCCACCAAGTGAAAATTCTTCCTTTGAACCCGAGATCAAAAAGATTGCACGTAGTAATACATTGCCTAAAATCATCTATCTCATTGATATGTACTGGAAGGCCACCAAATTTCCCTTCTTCATCCCATATCACATAAAAGTCTCCACCCACAAGCCATGGCAGAGACATATCAGTAGCCAACGAGTATAATGTGTCCCACAGCTCAATTCTTTCAATTGCATCACATTTAGCATACACCATGGTAATTACAAACTCCTTATGCATCAGTATCAGTCATTCTCAAGGTAATATGCTGCTCCATGTTGAATAGGATATCAAAATCATACTTTTAATCTATGAAAATCCATATTTTGTTAGATACATTAACCACTACTTGCTCAAACCCAAGCCTTCTCCTATACTGGTGCACAGTTCTAGTCTGCTGCATAGGCTCCATCAAGGCAATGAAATCAAAGTGGTACTGTCTATCCATTGTGACTACTCTTTCAAATGCTTGCATTGTATTAACTGACCTAATATTCCAAATGAAGCATTCATCATTAATTGACTGATTTGGAAAGGGTTCTCCTTGTTTGAACTCCTGGACTTGCACTCCAGTAGTGTCCTTTGGCAGTTTTTTCTTCCCTCTTCCTGCTGATTTCCCAATCTCCATTTGTCTAGGAGAGATGTCACCTTGCCTAGCTACATTGATGAAATTTTGGGTATTGGATCCTGCATCCATATCTCTCCCTTTTGTCCCTTGTACTTGCTCTTCTTCTGCATTATTTTCTTGAATAACCAAGTGGTTATGGAGAGGTTTAGGAATCAGGTTCTTAGTATTATTTTTCCTCTGCTTCACCTCAGTTATGACTCTTGGATTAGGACAGCTGATGGCATCTTGTATCTGTGATATGGTTGTTGTTCCATCACCTGGGCTACCATGGCCTGAGTTCTGCTGCATCTCTGAATGCTTCTGAATTCCTTCATGTTTTTGGTGCTGCACTTCATCCCCTGGATCCCCTGCATCTTTAATTTGTTCTATTGGCTCATTCATCTCAGCAAGGTTAGGATTATAGATAGGATTAGCTGATGGTTCCGGGTTATTAGGTTGTTCAAGTTGAAGAGGCTGATCTGCTGAATCCTTAGCCTTTATACCCTCACCTGCACTTTGTCCTTCAATTCTACCACTTTTACCATTCACACATTGTTCCTCTACATCTGGATCTTTGTCTTGTACTTCTTCCACATCTTCATGGCCTTTAAGGAATTCACCTTCATCTGATTCTTCTTCATGCTGTTGACACCATAATCTACCTCCAATAAAATTCACATGATCCGTTAGATTTTCTTGCTCGGGAATCACACTTGTATCTAGAGATTGAGATGGGATTTCTTGGCAAGACTGATTTGTGGTAACATTTGGGATTGGGAATGTTCTATGTACCCATTGAGCTGTAGACTCTTTAGCTCTATCTGTAGCTGCCTTAACTAAGCTTCCTCCCCCATTAGGATTAGTTTCATTACCTCTCTTTGATGATGCTACTCCAGTTGACTTAGGAGTAAAAACTGCAGCAGCTGGATTTAAATCCTTATGGATAGGAGATTTCTGCACATCAGCATCTTCCACAACAACTAATTGATTGCCTTCATTATTTTCCTCTTCTACTTGTAGGGCTGCAAATTTGTTTACAGATTGAATTTGTTGTTCTGCATCGACTGGGACAAGTTGCCTCTTTCCATTACCATTGCTCTACTGAGTATTACCATTATCTGACACTATCTCCTGTGCTGAAGCATTATTATTTTGAAGATTATTCCCACCTTTTTGCACCTGCTGCTTAATATTTGGATTAACTGGGACTAGTTCTTTCCCTGTAGCTAGTTGATTTCTTGATTTCTTCACTCTGTTGTCCCTAACCTCCTTCCATTGTTCCCCAGCTGCATTCACATTACCTACAACCCTCCTACTTAATAAGATCATCAGAGGTTGAGTATGATGCACCTTAGCCTGCGCCTTGTTAGTTTTTACAGTCTGCTTGCTTGATCATATGGTGACAATTCAGGATGTAATCTCTAACACTCAAAATTATCATGCCCTTGTAGTCTACACTCCTTACAGTACTTAGGCAGCATATCATACTTAATGCTAACCCATTCCGTTCTTAATTCACCTGTTGCTTCATTAACAATGTCCATTCTCACCTTCTTAGGATGATCAGCTAACAAGTCTACAAGAACTTTGACCCTAGCACAACTAGGTCTAGTCTTATTGATTGTAGCCATGTCCAAGTGTAAAGGCTTTCCAACAGCTGATGCAAGAGAAAAAATACACTCCTTCACAAAATAAGTAGGTAACAAACCTGGGAAAGAAATCCAAGCCATAGCCATTGGAGTCTCATCTCCTGCCTTAAACTTCACATCATATATAAGAGGTCGAATTTTTTATTCATGGCCATTCTTGTCCTTGACATATTGAGCACCTTTCGACGTAAAATCAACAAAATCCTGCCACAATGTCACACGTATAAGGACATGCCTGTCTCTCAAATAGCCAATACTGCATTCACCCTTTATTCCACATCGCGATGGCACAATGCGACGAATCTCACTCAGTTCTTGCTACCATACGCAAACGTACAAACTACTGCATATTGAAGCCCTTCAATCACGTTCATGCGATCAACTTCTGCCTTAGTGAACGTAACTAAAGTATGCCCATTAACAAATGTTGCTCTCCTCAATGGGATTGTATCAACAGTATCCCTCGCAGCTGCATTACCTTGCATGCTCGCGTTGATAGTATTAGATTTCAGACTATTTGAGTAATCTAGTGGTGTTTTGGACTGTGTAATATTGTTAGGAACGACGGGGGGGGGAGGGGGGGGAGCTTGGGGGCGAACCAGCCATTGGAGGGGGCTGGTTGCCGGCCTGAGAGGCCATGCACGACCTCGAAGAGCTGCTCGCGATTTTTCTTCGCAAATCGCCAGTCGCCAGAGATTAGAGCTCTCCAAGCGCATTTTTTAGGATCAGAGCTCTCGTGAGAGTGTTAGGATTCTAGTTTTGTGATTTTTATCGGAATCCGAGACATCGGCCCGGGGGGGGAGGGCGGCGTTTTGGTCATTTTTCCTAATTTCGCGTATTAGCTTAGAATTGATTAGTTGAATTAGTTATTTGAAGTGTTATGTAAAATTTATTTGAATAGATTTGGGCCATTTGGAGTCGAGTACTCGTGGCAAGAACGTGGTTTCAAGTTTATTTTGAGCTGGTTCGAGGTAAGTGGCTTGGCTAACCTTGTGTGAGGGAAACTCCCCTTAGGATTTGGTTAGTTGATAATTTGAATGCCTTGTACGTAAGGTGACAAGTGCGTACTTGTGCTACTTGTTAAAAAATTCGTTTTCTTTAAGTAAATATAAATGTGCTTTCTTTTTTCCTGTTCATACCGTGTGTAATTTAAGCCTGCTATTAGCCTAGGGAAGCATGTTTAGTTGACTTAAATGCTTTACTTGCTCAAAGTGCCTCATTTGGATTATGTGCACCATGCTAGGCTAGAATTACCTGTTTATTTTGGCATGGAGGTTTGAATTGAATTGAGTATTCTTTTGTGTTGCTGCTATGTGTTTACTTTGGGATTACGGGACGGTATCACGAGAGATCCCCCTGTATGTTTACTTTGGAACTACGAAATTGTATTCCGGGACATTCCCCTGCACTTTTGTATTGGAACTATCGGACTGCACCCGGTAGATTCCCCTAGTACTGGATATTTACATTTGGAACTACGGATCGGGACACCGGTAGATCCCCGCGCATTATGAGTTGGACTACGGGACTGCACCCGGGAGATCCGCTGGATATTATATTTGGGGACTACAGGACGGTATCCTGGGAGATCCCCCAATTGTTATCTCTGCGTTGAGCTGTATTTATTTTCGTGATAACTTTGTCTCTGTTAAAGTTGTTGTTCTTCTTCTATCCTGTCTTACTTTTACTGTTGCACTTAAGCATACTGTCTTATTCTACACTGTTATATCTTGTATTTCCTTTCACCTCAGTAGAGCCCTGACCTTCCTCGTCACTACCCGACTGAGGTTAGGCTTGGCACTTAATGAGTACCGCTGTGGTGTACTCATGCCCTTCCTCCGCATGTTTTTCATGTGCAGATCCAGGTACTCCCACTCAGTCTTATTATGCTTGAGGCGAGGCTCTTTGTAGAGACTCCAGGGTATATCTGCCACGTCCGCAGACCGAAGATTTGCTTTCTATTCTCAGTACTAGTATAGCCCTTTCTGTATTTCCCTTGTTGGTAGACATTTCTGGAGTTAGAGCTTGTTATGTAATCTTTTAGCTTGTGATTCATGGGGTTCCGGATTTTAGGAGTGTTAGATTGAGATGCTTGTACTGTTATATGCCAGGCGGCATCTGAAACACTGTTTAACTTTGTTATCTCGGTTTTTAATTGCTTTCTTTCCGCAAATTGTTCTTTCTCCGCATTTGTTAGGCTTACCTGTTCGTAGAGACTAGGTGCCGTCACGATAGTTCATGGAGGACGAAATGGGGTCGCGACAGACGAAAATTCATTTTCTTCGATTTGCTTACCCTCTCACCATCACGAATTTACTCATGACTTGTTTGAAATAGCATAACGCTCATAATATCAAAATAATCTCATTCTCATAATTGCGTAGCCGCTCAAAGAATTTCCTCAAGTCCCGAACATGGTCGTCCTGTGTCTTGGATTTGCTAATCTCATCATCCACATACACCTCTATCTCTTGGTGCATCATATCATGAAAAATGGCAGTCATGGCCCTCATGTAGGTTGCCTCAGCGTTTTTCAAACCAAACGGCATGACCCTGTAACAGTACGTGCCCCAAGGTGTGGTAAAAGTTGTCTTTTCTGCATCCTCTTCATCCATCAACACCTGGTGATATCCTGCGTAACAATCCACGAAGGACTATGTCTCATGTTTGGCGAAGTTATCAACAAGGATTTGGATGTTCGGCAATGGGATGTTATTCTTAGGACTTGCTTTGTTCAGATCTCTCTAATCCACACACACTCAGGTTTTCCCGTCTTTCTTTGGCACTAGAACTACATTGGCTAACCATGTGGTGTATCGAACCACTCGGATCACCCCCGCTTTTAACTGATTTGTGACTTCTTCTTTAATCTTCTCACTGATATCAGTTTTAAACTTTCTTTGCTTTTGCTGGACAGGGGGATAATCAGGGTAAGTTGGCAACTTATGAACCACCAAATCAACACTTAGTCCTGGCATGTCATCACATGACCAAGCAAACACATATTTGAACTCAAACAAGAGTTGGATCAATGCGTCCCGGGTTTTCTCATCTGTGTGAATGCTTATCTTGGTTTCCCTGACTTCTTCAGAACTACCCAAATTAATCGGATCAGTGTCATTTAAGTTCGGCTTAGGTTTGTTCTCAAATTGTTCCAATTCTCGATTTATTTCCCTAAAAGCCTCTTCTTTATCGTATTCCGGTTCTTGGTTCATTATTTCAAAGTTAGACAACGTGTTTGAATCTGGGCATGAAGTTCGCAAGCATGTCATGTTATTTAATGCCGCATTATTAGAACTGAAAGAAGAAACAAAAGAGAAAAATAACAAAAATCAGAAAGAATAAAGAAAGATGAACGATGAAATATTGATTTCATTTCATTGAATTTGAAGATAACAGGGTTTACATTGAGAAATTAAAGACAGGAAACTAAAGAAAACACCCGAGTTACACCCTGAAATAACTCGTGATGTAGAAAGGGTGTCAGGACTGGTCTACCGGGATTCTCGCCTGATTGGGAATGGAATAGCCTTCCAATTTTGCAGTTTGGCACTGGGTCCCATGTATATCACCTCAGCGGTGCTTGAGCCTTCCCTCGGCTGAGCCATGTGGGTTTCATACATCATCTGCCTCATAGCCCCACAGATTTCTTCAATTTCCTCGGCCGTGAAGGCCTCATCTTCCTCTTCCTCTTCCTTATTGTATTTAGGCCTGACAAAGGTTTTATAAAGATGCGGAATCGGCTGAGGCAAAACCCAACCATTTTTCTTTCTTTCATCTGCCCATTTCCCATCAGCTGACGTGGGTTGGAAACCTACCCCAAAGAACTTCTCAATGGCCGGTAGGGTGACAGGTTCGGTGATACCTTGCAGTGATGCCACGAGTCCCTTCCCAGGCTTGTAACCATGTTTAATCATTTCAGCAGCGACCATGATGGATGCATTTGACAGAAAAGGTAGAGGACAAGCGTTTCCCTCCCCATATTGGTCTGCGACCACCACTTCAGAAGCTTGATAAACTATATGCTCACTTCCTTCTCTAGCTTCAAGACACGGGACTGACGGGTCCCAATAAATCGACTGCTCATCTTCCCCGTGAACTACAATCTCCTGATCTTCATGTTCGAATTTCACCATCTGGTGGAGAGTAGAAGGCACAACCCCTGCTACCTGAATCCATGGTCTTCCCAAGAGGAAATTATAGGAAGTATACGTGTCCAATACTTGAAAAGTCACCTCAAAGTCCACCGGGCCAATAGTCAAAATCAGATCAATTTCTCCAATAGTATCTCTCTTGATGCCGTCAAAGGCACGCACACAGACGTTATTGGGCCTGATTCTCTCAGTACCGATTTCCATTCGTTGCAGAGTTGAGAGAGGGCAAATATCCACCCAGAACCACCGTCTAGCAGGACCTTTTTCATATAATAACCTTCGCATTTCACTATCAGGTGAAGGGCTTTGTTGTGTGCAGCCCCTTCCGGGGGCAAATAATTCTTGCTGAAAGAGATTTGATTGATTGTAAAGAACTTTTCTGCCATCCTCTCCAACTGTTCTGCAGTGGTTTCAATAGGTACATATGCTTCATTAAGTATTCTGATCAACACTTTTTGGTGCTCAGTTGAGTTCATTAGTAGGGACAACAGAGAGACTTGAGCAGGGGACTTTCGAAGCTAGTGGATTACCTTATAGTCTGCCATTGTCATTTTCTGAAAGAAAGCCTGTGCTTCCTCAGCACTCACTGGCTTCATAGGTGGGAAACGCATCTTCGTGGCATTATTTACTTCCTCCAGATCGAGGTACTTCTCAGTTGGTTTATTTTCCTTAACTTCTCCCAAGGTCTCTTTGCTTTCGTAAGTTACTACAGATTTGTTATAGTTCCATGGCACAGCAGTGGGATCTGTAATGGGCCGCGCGGCCAATAACCACGGGCTCATTCAGCCTTGGTAGAATTATTGGCCCCCGCATCACATAGGTCCCCTTGGGCACATACATTTGAGCTCCCTTGTTTAGCTCAAACCTCCTAAGAGGACTCAATGACATCTGTTCTTTATTGCGGCCTCGAGGGACATAGAGAACGACATCTTTGGAGGGCGCTGCCCCAGTTTCAACTTCCACTTTCTTTTCGGTCTTCTTAGGGTTGATTTTATCTTTTTCTCCCCCTTGTCTTGTTTTATGACAACTTTTGGCTTCTTTTCCACATTGGCTATGGCAATGATGGCTATTAGAGCTAGATCAAAATCTCTATCTTCACAGATCATCCCAATAGCTGGCCCGTTGTTGTGGGCCGGTAATGGATTGTTGGTTACATTAGGAACGTCTTTGTCCTTTAGCACGATTCTCTTTTGTTCTGTCAGGTTCTCCACAGCCCTCTTCAGGGTCCAAAAATCATACGTATCATGCCCTTCTGCCCCTGAATGGTGGGCGCATCGAGTACCAGCTCTGTAAGCGGGCGATGCTAGATTCTGCCTGGTTTGGGGAACAGGCTGCAACAAACCCATCTAAACAAGTTTGGGGAACAGGCTGGAATAGCATTCACCGACGGGTGTGGAGTTTGGCCTCTTGGGTGGTTCACGGGCGTGGAAGTTGTTTTGTGGAGGCCGGGGATTGTAGTGAACTTGGTAAGGAGGTTGATTTCTGGGAAATGGAGCTCTGTTATGATTAAATTGTTGTTGTGGCCTGACGTAGGGTTGAGCATTCATTACTGCGTCTTGCTGAGGAGCCATATCATAGGCCACATCCTGGTGGGGGTAGTAATGTTGTGGGGTTCTTTCAGAGAAAAGAGGTCTGGGTGGACGGGGTCTTGTTGTACTTGAAGTGGCCATTGATGTTTCTTCCTTTTTCTTTCGATTTGCTACTTCTCCAGAACCACCCTGGATGGCTTGGGAGGTATCCCTTATAGCAGACTAACTCAAGATTCGTCCTGTTTTCAACCCATTTTCAACCATTTCACCGATTTTGATGGCTTCGACGAACGGCTTACCCATCGCAGATATCATGTTTTGATAATAATAGGCCTCTTGGGCTTGAAGGAAGACACTGACCATCTCTGTTTCGTCCATGGGAGGTTTAACTCTGGCGGCTTGTTCGCGCCACTTGACAGCATACTCTCGGAAGCTCTCCGAGGACTTCTTCTTTATGTTTGACAATGAATTCCTATCAGGCGCGATGTCAATTTTATATTGGAAGTGCCTGACAAAGACCCGAGCCAAGTCTTCCCAGATGTGCCAGCGAGATATATCCTGATCCATATACCATTCTGAAGCGACACCGACCAAACTTTCTCTAAAGTAAGCCATGAGCAGCTCTTCTTTTCCGCCCGCTCCCCGCAATTGGTTGCAATACCTTTTGAGGTGGGCAAGGGGATCCCCATGCCCATCATATTTTCAAACTTCGGGGTTTTGAAACCCAAGGGTAGATGTACGTGTGGGAACATGCACAGATCAGCGTAAGATACGCTCTTTTTCCCACTCAGACCATGTATATTTTTGAGACTTTGCTCCATGCTTCTCATCTTTCTAGTAATCTCCTCTTGTTCAGGGGTTTTTGCGGTTTTCCATTGCCCTGCTGTAAACTCGTACCGAGGCAGCTGAGGGTAAGCATTGGTAGCGAACTGGGTTGGTTGCGTTGGGAAAGATAGTGTTTGAAAGGTGAAGGATGATTGATCGAAGCTAGGCCTGGGTACAGGAGGTTGTGCCGTAGCTGAACAAGGTGGTGCGGTGAATATGTTTGAAGCTGCACCGGAAGTTAACACCTGGGGGCGTGCCTCGGAAGGTGTTCCCGCAAAGTGGGCTGAAATGGTAGGGTATCCCAATGGGGTATTTGGATAGCTTATGGGGACATTGGTGGTTCCACTCGCCCTGGGAAGTAACTCATGGAATCCCGGTATCATACTTGGTGGTTCTCTGCCATTGGCCCAGGCGTCCCACATCTGCATCACGCAGAGACGCATATATTCTATTTTCCTCAGTAGTTGCCGACTCATAAGTTGGGATAACCGAGATCGGGCTATCCTACGGAATAGGGATCGTTGGCAGATGACTTTCATAAGACATTTCAACGCTTCCTTTTGACCTCGTGAAGTATGGATGTGAAGCCAGACTACAACCAAAACCAACCACCTTACTATCGAGCCTGAACTTAACAGTAGACAACAAACCGGTCAGTTTGAAGCAATTAACACATAGCTAATCGCACATTGGGGGTGTGATGCACCTATACAGTTAAATGTGTTTCTACATGTTTTGCAACAGTTGCATGTTTCATCCCGGCTTTTGCTTACTTCCCCAATTTCTTTTTCTTTTGTCACGCCCCATCCTCGGGAGGCGCGACCGGCGCTCTATCGGGTGAACCCAACCGAGCAAGCCCTATCACACACTTCCTACCCCACTCTTTATTAGTAAGATAACCATGTTTCCCTTTTTATTTAGGCAAGGAAAGGTAGTATATTCAACAATGATTGTTCATTCCATATTACAAGCTTAATCCATAGTTAGATTTAGTTTCCGGAATTCCCATAAAGTTACAATTTATAGAAAGCAAGAGTTTATAATTACAACATAGTTTATGAGCCCCCACAACACCCATACAAGACCCACACACATGTCTACAGAGCCTCTAAGGATACAAAAGATGAGTACAACAATGCCGGCAACAAGGCCCCGGCTATACCTCAAAATGGAAATCCACAACAACAAAAGATATACAATAGAACCCCTTGAAGGAGGAAGGGGCTCACCAAGACTTTGAGGAGAAGGTAACCTGCTACGCGCATTCGGCACTATCCGCAATGGAGCCACCTACATTCATTTACAAATGTAGCGCCCCCGGCAAAAGGGGCGTTAGTACCATGGAATAGTACTAGTATGTATAACTAAACACCATTTTACTAGAAAGAACTACCAAGCAAGAACAAGGAAATCACAAGAGTAAATCAAAGGTTTTAACTGGACACCACATCGTCACATAAATGAATCATATCATCTTTCACACAATTTCCATAACTTAGTTTGGGGCATTTCATTCATATGCTCATCACTGTTCTTAATACCACAGCTATCTTGAGCGGAGTCCGATCACGACCCGATCGGCTAGGTTGCCTCATTTGAGACATATACCTCGATCACCATTTCATTTTCCTTTTTTCCGGAATTTAATATTTGCACATCACCACCATGTGTGCGGCATGGTGTCCGATCACGGCCCGATCGGCTAGGCCGCCTTACCTAGGCGTTGTTCCTTTCTCATTAATCATCTCATTTGAATCTTTATTTCACTTAGATCACATCAATTCATTGGCACTTAGGGCCACAGCTATCACATCATTCCAATTCCAATGTCCATCTTGCAATTTTATGGCCATTGGCACACACAAGCAATTCACGTTACAAACATAGGTAAGTTTTCACATAATTAACATGGTAATTATAGTTTTAATATCAGCTTATAGCCTAGGAATTTCAACACATGATTCGTATTCTTCACACTTCTCTAACTATCAATAAAGGAATATTATTCACATTGAGGCACATCCTTCATTTACATACATATATATGTTTGCAAATCAATTAATGTGAAATACAATCAATAAATCAACCAATTCTAGCCTTATCACACCGGCATAAACGCCAACGGAGCTTAATTTCTAATAAAAGGGGGTTTTAGCCATACATACCTCAATTTAGCTCTCCTTAATCCTTGCCAAACTTCGTAACTCTTAGCACTTCGATCTATTGTGTAAGAATTACAAATTGAACCGAGAATTAGAGACGAGATTGAAATTCTAGCTTGGTTCGAGCATATCATCAAACACTAAAGGTGCATTGGGATCTTAGGCCCTTTTTGTGAAAAATTTCTATCATTATATACCCCCAATTGCCTTCTTCTTGGTTTTCTACCTTCCAAACATCCTATGGTGTGATATGCATGCAAAAACTTCATTCTTATACTCATGAATTACTTCCCTACTGACCCCATGTAGTTAACTGTAGAAATAAGAGCTGAGGTGATGAATGTGACCTCTGGGGAATGAAAATTTAGGTGTCTTCACTTGATTTTGTTCAATTTTTTAGCAAGACTCAAGGAGAATTTGATGGGAGACAGTTTCCCTCTCTAAGACCCTCTCTCTCTCTCTCTAAAAGCATCAGATAATATGCTCAAAATGAGCTATAACACCAAATATATCGACAGGGGGTCGGGTTTAAAATTTAGAAAATTGGATCCCTGAGTCAGGTATGCGATCGCATTTGCGATCGCAAAGATGAAATGCGGTACGCAGAATGGACCACAAAAGTACTCAAAAAATCTGATCCTACTGTTTGGGTTTGCGGCGGAAATGCGGTCCGCATACACGATTTGCGGTCGCATAATGCACCGTATTTTTGACCTCAACTTTGACAGGCACATGGACTGATTTTGCGATAGAAATGCGGTCCGCATATCAGTTATGCGATCGCATAACGGACCGCATTTTGACCTCAATTTTAACCAAACCACTAACTCAATCTGCGGCAGAAATGCGGTCCGCATACTTGAGTTGCGATCGCATTCTGGACCGCATAATGGTACTTTTCTGGAAAACTTTGGTTCTTGATTTTTAAATGCTTAGATCAGTACAAAGGGTCCGAACCCCGGGGAGCTTGCGAGCCGCGAAGAATTTTACACCTTCCTAACACATATCCGTAACTTGGCACTAGGAGCTTTTAGGTTTTGGGTACAAGTTTTCACGGGGCCTTACATCTTTCTACCTTGGCCTTTTGTGCTTCTACTCTCATTATCATTTTCCACTCTTTTCTTTCCTCTTTTTTTTTTTTTTACTTTGCCCCTCTTTTTCGTTTTTCTTTTGGTTTTTTTTATTCTCTTTTTCCTCTCTTTTTGGTTTTTCTTTTTGTTCATCCTTTTCACATCCCTCTCTTATTTGGGTTATTTACAAAAATCATGACCGGATCCGATGAGGATTGCGTACGTATCACGACGCCACGTGAATCAGATCATTACATAGTTGAGGAAAATAAGTGCGGAAAATAAAGAAACAATTTTTTGGATTTTTCAACTTTCATTAATAAAACTGCTAACCCTTTCTATTACAAAAGACCTCCACCTACTCGATTCTTGGAATTTAGAACTACAAAACAGACTCAAAATAAACCCTAAAAAAACTAAAATACAGACTCGAAGAATGAAAGTCATGAGTACATAAGTGCTTCGGCTCCTGGGGCCCGTGGGACATCATTCGGTCTTGCGACAGGCCTATGTGCGAGATCCCCTTGCAGCCGCTCCAAATCACTCATTATTTGGCGGAAGAATGTCATAACAACAACAAAGATAGTGGTTCTAGTCATGTCCTCACATTCTTGACACTTCACGACAATGTAGTCGGCAATGGCTCTAACCCTCTCTCGGATGACACCTTTTCTTGGAGCAAATGCCCTATTTGCTGAGTCCTAGCTTCTAGCACCTGAGTGTCACGATGGTTTTGATTTTGCAACTGTTGTATATCTTCCTCCATCTGGGCCATCAAAGCATAACAATGTTCCCTTTCGGCTTTAAAGTTCCTAGCCTGTTTGGCCGCCTCATTTTCAATGGTAGTTAGCTTTCTGTTCAGATTGGTGATTGTCCCCTCATATTTTCTTTTCATATGCTGCACAAACTCTGTCCGCCCTACTGTATTCTTTGCCAGTTGTGCTCGGACTCTTGCTAATCTGGCTTCAGATTTCTCTAAGTCATCTTGACACTCGAGCACTTTCTTTCTAAGACCCCTTATAAGCCTTTCATCAGCTCGGCTTCTCTCCGTGTTTCTAGCAGCTATTCTCATTTTCTGGATCTGAGCTTTGAGGGCTTCATTTTCCTAAGCTAGCTTCTTCTTTTCCCCTTAATCTGCATCAAACTGGACACTGTTGTCAAATTTGAGGTCCCTGATTTGTCCCTCTACTTTACTTATCTTGGCCCTAAAGCTGGCTTCTTTTGTCAACTAGTCCCACTGCTCCCGCAAGTCATTAGTGGATTGTTGAACATGGGGTCTCTTAGCCGGTCTCTCGGGCTCTTGAGGGATTTGGGACCTTTTACCGAACAAATTCATGTAATAGGGGTCTACCTCACCCTTATCTAAATCACGCACCAAAGTCTTAGGTTCTAAAAATATGCATTCATTCCAAACTTTACGAACTCTCCCTTCTGGGAATACAGCCTTTGGGCCCAATTCAACAACTTTTGGACTCAGATCTTCGTCATGGGGAATAGTTTGAAACCTACCCAGTTGGCGCAAAACCCGATGAGCAGCATATGGTTGAATGCTCCGGAGACCCATTAGGAGAATGTAGCACACTTCGGCTGATATGTATATGACTTCGGCGATGGGGGGCCATCAGAAAGTCCACTCAATTTGGTCCGAGGTCAAAGAACTCAAGTGTGCAAACTAAGCCTCCGTACCCTCTGGAAATTCAACACCCACCATTCGATTTTCGAACTCTTCGATGCAACTCAAACCAGTCATGCCGTAGTTCATATACCCGACACGGTGACAGAGATGTTCTTGTATCCACAATTGTAGTAGCAGGTTACAACCTTGGAAGAATCTTCCCCCTTCTCGACATATGGTCAAAGCTCGGTAAATTTCAGATAAGATCATCAGAACCAAGGTGCCATTAGCTTTCTTGATCGCAACATCAACTATTCCCACGAGGCCCAATTCTATGTTGCCGTCTTTTCGTGGACAGGTTATAACACCCAAAAATGCTACTATAAAGGCCAAACACCGCCATGCCTCCCATTTATCTTTGTTTCTTGCATGGGTTAGACCAGTATTCGGTGCTTCAAAACCTCGAGGATTGCCACAACGTTGGTACAAGAACCGGAAAGTGCAAAACCCTTCAGATAAGTTCTCATCCTGAATATCCCGACTAATACTCAACATATCCAAAAACTTGTAGGGAGATACTATTTTGGGTGACACCGGGTACCGACTCCTAAGGTTTCCGCTAAGGCCAACATAACCCGCAATTTCCTCTAGCGTGGGGGTAAGCTCGAAATCAGAAAAGCGAAATACATTGTGGGTTGGATCCCAGAAAGGATGAAGGCTTTAGTCACATCCAATCTTGGCTTGATTTTCAACAGTCCGACAAGACCACCCAAAACTTTAACCACAATCCCTCGGATGCCTTTCCCTAAGTCGTTCCACCACATATGGAGCTGTAAGGGGATTTCCTCAAGAGCTGCGAAGGGTTCATTTTCATTTGTTCTCATCCTGCACATTTATTAAGGTGATTTAATTTAAAAGATCATGATTCATTTTGACTCGAGAAAAAATTAACACTATTTTTTTTCAAAATTTTCATAAAAAAAAAATCCGGCTTTGCAAATACGGCCTTTCAGCACTTCGGGGAAGAAGACTTTAAGGGTGTGTTTGCTAACCAGCCAAAAATTTTGAAAAAGAGACCAAAGGTGGCTGTTCTTGCAAAAATGGCCTTCCGGCGCCCTTTTGGGGACATTCGGCTATTTTAGACAAGAATGGCATCACCTTACTTATTTACAATCAAAAATCAAATTTTGGTCTTTTTGGGCTATTTTTTATTTTTTTGCTAAAAGAGAAGTTGGACCCGATGGGGGTGCCTACGTATCTCACATCCGATGAGAATCAAACTGGCGTAGTTCGGGCATATTTGACAAAATAAATACAACACCAACTATTTTTAATAAAACAAGATTTCCTTTTTCTTTTTTTTTTTAAAAAAATTCGGCAGAGTTTCAGTATATTTTTGGACATTGGTTTTTCAAAAACAGGCAATTATCTCTGTTAGTCCTCACACTGACTCATCTTGTTCACAACTTTCTCCTATTATTCATGAGCCGGTCAACATGCAAATCCAAAGCAAATAAATGCACAACTAGCAAGTTGAAATGCATCAGGATGGTCTTTTCATTTCGGGTACACCTGTCCTAGACAGACCCAACCCCTCTGTTGAGTCCCCTAAGTCAAATGCACGTGATGCAAACAAGCGTTCCTACTAGGGATCCGGCATGAGGCTTCGTTATACTAGGTTTAAAACCTGAGTTTATTGTTCTACACCTGGCTTACCCGAGCAGACAACTCGAGCCGAGGGGGGACAGCTCGAGTCGGGGGGGGGGGTACCGGGAATACAGAAGCTTTACCGGCTTAGCAACTTGTCCGAACCTCGTTCTAAAATTGGATAAGACTCTAGACAGAAGAGAAGTCACACGAAGTGCACACTTCCCAGATGATTTAGAAGACTCATAGAGAAGAAGGGTTTCTTAGCAGTTTATATACAGTTCACAAAATATCAAAGCGGTACAAGTGGCATTTAGCATATTGGGCTCAAACATGTACAAAATCAGATAATAAATAAAGCCAACTACAACAGCTATTCTAAGCTCGAATTCTTGAACCTTGAACCAAAGTTCTAGGTTTAAGTCCCCAGCAGAGTTGCCAGAGCTGTCACACTTCCTTTTTTTACACCACCCGAAGGTGATATAAGGGAGTTTTTCCACTTTAAGTGACATTATTCGAAATGGGATTATTTTTAATTTTATTCAGAGTCGCCACTTGGCATGGTTTGTTTTCTCGTGTCCCAAGTCACCGGTTTATTTTAAAATCTCAAATCTAGGAAAATTCGACTTTCCTTTTGAAGTCTGCGAACCAGAAATTCTGACTAAGGAATTCTGTTAACCCGAGGGAAGGTGTTAGGCACCCCTGGATTCCGTAGTTTTAGCACGGCCTCTTAAACTATCATAATTGGCCTATTATCTGAATTTAATACATGTTTTAGCCTATGGTTCAATTACAACTTATTAACCGCTTTTAATTAATTTTAAGAAGATTTCAACGTCATCTAAAACGCGTCTTTGGACCACGCCACATGAAATGCACCCGCAGTCCGAGACACATTTTATTTAATCTTGTTGAGATTTGGATTTGGGTCACATGAAATGCACACCCGAGTTTAGGAATGTAATTTTTTAAAATAGCGCGCCTAAAGCAACTACGCACTTTCAACTTTGCGAGGGCCATGGAAATTTTCAACTAAATGGCACGCCTCAATTTCTAAGGATAAAAATTAATCAAGTGAGGGCCATGCATTTTGAGATTTTGTTTGGCACGGCGCACCTCGATTTAGTCTAACCCAAAAGGTTTCTAAATTAGCCTATGAGGGCCATAAATTATACATTTGGCTAATATGGCACACCTCAACCCATTTTAAAGATTCTGATTAATTAAGAAAGGAAACCTAATGGAATTCGAATTACCTTCTATGCTAAAAGTTCAAACTTAATGAAAGAACTGTATTTTTATGAAACGTAATAGGTCCAAAAGGCAAAACAATTCATTCGCAAACACCTTCAGGCTTGGGCTCAAATGAGCCCAATTCTTGATAGCAGCAAAGGCGTCCATGGCATAGCACACGGTCTGAAGTGGGACTTTTAACCATTGGGCCAGCACTAAGCCCAATATTCAGAGCCAAACAATTATGCAGATTCAATTAAATGCCAACCAAGTAAGACTAAACAAACACAAAATTAAGCTGATAATTACTTCTGAATTTTAACTGTTGAAACACTAACTAATCCATCTGCATTTTTAACATTGACACTTATAAAAACTCACAAGTAAATTAGATGGAACACTCATCAGCTGGGTCAGCTATAAGCCCAACTTCGGAACCTAATCCATGATACCAAACCACTTGGAATGCAGACCCAACAAGGCTATATGAAACATAACATTGGATTAACATTCTTACTTCTGCATTTTAACCATTCAAACTCACACCGACTGATTGAGCATTCTGAATACCACTTCCAAGTTTAAACATATTCAACATGCCATCCAAAAGTAGATCAATGCATGATTTTACCCTTTGAAGCAACCTAGACCATTTCCTTTTCTCTTAACATGATTTTATACATACTAAACATAAGAGAAACATTCAGCCACCCAACTTCATGAACATCACAGCATCAAACACCACCAACATGTGACAACAATTTAAATGAACTACATAAAAAAATGTCTAATGCAGTCCACATAACAAGCTTTAATATGATCGAATGTAGAGCCTAAACTGCTGATTATACCAAACAAATTGTTCTCCCAATTTTCATGACGGTCCCAAATTAGATACAATAGTAAAAGCTCACTTATCCAAGCCAGAACTCAATTAGACAATATAACACATCAAGTTAAGAAAAAATAAATAAAAGTAACACGACTGAATCAACAAAATAAACTAATGTTATGCTTTAAATTCCTGCTTTTCATTTCATTCTTCAGATCAACTTCACAAAACAATTGAGGCTCAGGAGCAGGTACCTGAATATAGCAAAAACAGGACCAGAAACTCAATTTTGAGATTAGGAAGAAACAAACAGCAGCAGTAGATCAACAATGAGAAGCATCAATAGGGATCAGCTCCAACCCAGCAATGGAACACTAAACCAAACAACAAAAACTCAAACCAAAACTTTTAAAAATCCAAGGCTACATCCATTTTAACTCAGGTGCAGAAATGTGAAGTTCTTCAGAAATTCTAGCTAATAAAGAGGATCAGAAAACAGAAC
The DNA here is from genome assembly GCF_001879085.1 of Nicotiana attenuata. Lineage (NCBI taxonomy): Eukaryota > Viridiplantae > Streptophyta > Magnoliopsida > Solanales > Solanaceae > Nicotiana > Nicotiana attenuata. The sequence continues at coordinate 139,315 of NW_017670652.1, read as the reverse complement.
TTAAGCTGTTTTCAGCAAAGAACTGCAGGGAATTCAAGGTTATTTCAGAATTCTTTAAAGAAAAGCATCCGTTTCAGTTTTCAGGATCTTTCTTCTCTTAAAATCTTACTTGTTAGTGAAGTAAAGATATCTTTATAGGCAAGGTATTAGGGCAGCCTAAAGGGATTCAGTTTTGCATTTTAAAACCTTTTGCAATTTTTATTTTAGCTTAGATACCCCTAGTTCAGAAATTATGTTTTCAAATTAACCCCAATCCCAGCTTCATGCGAGTGAGGTCCTGTGATATCATCCTGGAGGAGAAAATGTCGTTCCCAGAGTAGTGGAACCCAAAACGTAGGTGATGTTTTTTACCCATTAACCTTCGTACTCAATTTTTGCATTATGTGATGCCTTTATCTATTTCACAACAGTCGCTTGGATGCCTCATGCGGTCACCGACCTCGAAGACTGGGCCCGAAAGCTACCCGCGACCTCCTCTTATAACGAACGCAATTGGCGTGATTGGCAAAGGGCAAATAGGAAGCCAAACACCATGGTAAGTTCATCTCGTAAGCCTTTGATGCATTCCTCTTTATCGGAGATGTCTTTTTACTCATATTTGATTTTCTTCAATGCAGGCATTGGAGATTTCTCTTAAATAAGGCCGGTCCCGCTTGGGGAAGAGATCGACTCCGAAATCGGGGAAAGATAATAAAAGAAAAAGGGTCTCGAAACCCGAATACCCCAAGATAAAAGGCTCCAGCTCAAAGACGCAGGAGAAATTTCATTCCTGTGGATATAGATTCTATCCACCAGCTGGCTGGAGAAAAAGAAGGCGAGGGTGAAGACTCGGGGTTGGCGGTTCCAACCAGGAAACCGATTAAAGTTGCCAAAACCCTCCGAGCCGAAGACCTTACCTTGTGATGGTGAGGCTTCGAAGAAAGATGCGGACAAAACCCTTGAATCGCCCGAGGTCAAGATTGTTCCTCAGCCATCAACAAGCCCACCGAAGGGGGCGGGTTCAGAGATCCCCCGCACTTAACCAAGCACCTCGAGTGATTCGCTCGGGGCCATGAAAATAGGTCACTCTACGTCTCTACCGGATTATTCTGAGGAGGCCATAATGGAGGCTCGGGCTCTGCAGATGCCTGATTTGGGTGGAGTCCCCAGCGAAGAGGACCCCTTCTGGGATTGCTTTATCGGGGTCGATGATGCCACCGATCTTAACGATACATCTACCTTTTTCGAAGAGGCTCAATGTCTTTTCTCTCAAGTAAGCATCGATTCATATTGTTGCAATTTACATTATCTTCTTCTCTCTTTACCCTAACTAGTATCATTCTTACTCTATAGGCTTTTACCAAGTTTAGGGCCGACCAGAGTCAATGCGAGGACGAGCTCCAGAAGACCTAGGATGAAAGGAACGCTTTGAAACTCCTTTGCAGTCAAAAAGAGGAGGAGCTCAGGGACCTTCGGGCAGACTTGGCCAAGGCTCGCAAGGATGAGGCCGAGCTAGACAAATAGGTAACTATCATGTTGAAAGATTACGATCTACTCAACCCAACAGTGGAGGCTAATACTTCAGTGTCTCAACTGCAGCAAAAACTGGATAGGATCGAGTTGCTTTGCAGGGAGGTCGATCAGATCATAGCCGATTGCGATAAGTGGAAAGAGAACATGGACCACCTCGCTTTAGAGAAAAAGGCTGCTTTGGCCAAATTGGCTTCAGCCGGGGCCCAACTTTGGGAAGCTAAAGAGAAAAGTTTGGCCCAGGCCAGAATGATTGATGAGCTCGAGGTCAAGCTTGCTGAAGCCAGGGCTGAGGTCGAGAAGACGAAGGTCACTGATGACAAAACTATTGTTGTAAACTTAAGGGATGCTGAGGCTGCTCAAATGCAGCTAAGGGAAGCCTCCGACCGAGAGTGACGGAGTAATAATTCGGCCAAGTGCTAATCCCGAGGGGAGACCCTCGAGGAAATCCACGCTCGAGGTTACGACCTCTTTGAAGAGATAGCTCAAGCTAAGGTGCTTGAAGCTGATGCAAGGTTTCTCGTCTCCTCTGATGACGATGCTGATGACGAGGCATCCAAAGCAGGTCTGATAATGATGAGGAACCCGAAGGAGGAGCTGCTCCCAAGGGAGAAACCAGCCCCGGGCATAGTTAGGATTTTTTCTTTTTCCTTTTGTAAGACCTCTGTTGGTATCTTATACATATCTTCTTTTCAAATATATATATATAAGAAAATTTCTTTCGAATGCTTCCCGGTGTTTATAAATATGTTTTTTTGCCTTGTATACTTTTAGCACAATCTTATGCTTTGAACAATGTATTCGAGACTTTGTCTCGGGTGTCTTCCTCGAAGTTACCATGGTATTTGAACAAGGTTCGAACTTTGAGGCATATGCCCTTAAGGGCTTGTGTTGGATAATGGTGAGCCCCGAGACATAATCAAGTAATTATGTATATGGGCTCGAGATAATAGAACCCTTGGGTATTTTGAGTGAGAACATGTTATCGAACTCTAAGTGTAATTGGCCCTTAGGCTCATTTAGATCGGGCTGATATGGCCTTTAAAAGATGGCTATTATTTCCCTTTTTTCGGCTTAAATGACTTACTAAAATTTTTTTTATGCCTTAGCATGTATTTTTTTTCCATTGTCTTTTTTGAGGGTTCGATGCCGATTGAGACCCTTTTGCTTTTTGTGCCTTAACACGTTTGTGTTAAGATAATTTTATACCTCTTACGTTTTTTCGAGGGACAATTTTATCGAAGCCCTTTTTTTTATTTGCCGAGGAAAGCCTCTTTTAATCGGTTTTCATAGAATTTGAAGGCCTATTTTGATTGCAGGGTTCGGACGTCTCCGAGTTGCATTAATTTGGTCGTAGCCTTTGGGTATGCCTCTTGGACTTATTTCCTAATAACACTTCGAACTTGTCCGAGGTGTTAGTCCCCGAGAAAGATGGCCTTCGCCGATAGATCGAGGGGCGCCTCTTGAGGTCTTATGAATTCAAGATTAGGTAACTTGAACATGTTGATTATCGACGCCAGTCCCTGGGTTTTCAAGGTATATTTGCGCCTGGCCCTTGAGCCATTTTTCAACAAATCATAAGTATAGAGCTCGTGTAGTAGCAAGTTTTCTTTGAGACACAAAGTGTTTGATATAGAAAGAATGCTTCTTTGAATAAGTTACACATGCGTACATGTTTTGCCATCGAGGCTCGACTAATCTATATAGACACGGTTCAATCGAATGTTCGACCTATTACAAAGTTTCCCTATCAAGACTCTTTGTCATGAAATATTTTTCTTGAAAATATATCTTCCGAGGGAGATGCACCCCAGTATTCGAGGTTGATTGAAAAGAAGCTTTGGATGCTGTTGAATTTTCCATAGGTAGCACATAATTGTTGACTCGTTAAAAACCTCGCCGGAAAAACCCATTTGGGATAAAAACTGATCCAATGGAAGAAGAGTGCAACACGTGCTTTAAAACCTTAGGTCTTCATGTTGAAGAGTTTACTCAACGTCTTCGATCGAACACCTGCAATAAGTTAGTATCAAATACAAATGGAAAAAGGGCAAAAGTCATACCTCAGCAATAATATCATTTGAGCAGTGATACATTCCAATTGTTTGGCAATTGTCTGCCCTCCATTGTGCCGAGTTTGTAAGATCCCTTTCAGCTGACGCCGATAACTCAATATGGTCCTACCCAATTTGGGCCTAGTTTCACTTCGTTTGGGTCTCGAGCATTGAGGGTGAATTTCTTTAGAACTAAGTCCCCGATTCCGAAATGGTGAAGGTTGGTTCTTCTATCATAATATCTCTCGATTCTTTGCTTCTGTTCAGCCATTCGAACAAGCGCAACTTCTTGTTTTTCATCTAATAGTTCGTGGCTAGTATTTATAGCCCCGTGATTTGAGTGCTTCGTTGCATGTCGAAATCTAGCATTGGGTTCCCAAACCTTGACTGGAATTAAGGCCTCGAAGCCATATACTAAGGAGAACGGGTTGCCCCCGTGCTGGACTTCGACTTCGTTTGATACGCCCAAAGAACTTCGGGTAGAACATACCTCCATTTCCCCTTAGCATCTTTCAACCTTTTCTTTATGTTTTGAAAGATAGTCTTGTTCGTCAATTCGGCCTGTCCGTTTCGGCTTGGATGATACGGCGTTGATAAGATCTTTTGTATTTTGTGTTCTTGGAGGAACTCTGTTACCTTGCTGCCGTTGAATTGCTTTCCGTTCTCGCATAAGACTTCGGCGGGTATCCCGAATTGACACCCGATATGGTCCCAAATGAAGTCTATATCTTCTTTTTCTCTTATCTTCTCGAAGGCCTCTACTTCCACCCATTTAGAAAAGTAGTCAGTCATAAACAAAATGAACTTAGCTTTACCTGGGGCCGTTGGCAGAGTGCCGACGATGTCCATCCACCATTTCATGAATAGCCATGGGGATATGACTAAATGAAGTTGCTCTCCGGGCTGATGAATCATCGGTGCAAACCTTTGACATTTATCACATTTTTCAAACAATCTCCTTAGATTCTTCTTCCATGTTATTCCAGTAATACCATGCTCTAATGATTTAGCGAATCAAAGACTCGGCGCCAGAGTGGTTTCCATAAGTGCCTTCGTGAATCTGTCGTAAAACATAATCGACGTTCCCTGGCCCTAAACATATCGCCAATGTCCATCAAACGTCCTACTCTATAATGTTCATTTTCATCTAATGTGAACCGAGCAGCTTTGGTTCATAGGGCCCTCGACTCTTTAGGGTTCGATGGGAGCTTTCCATTCTTTAAATATTTAATATAATTATTTCTCCAATCCTAAGTCAAACTTGTAGAATTTATCTCGGCATCACCCTCCTCGACCACAAATCTCGATAATTGGATGACATTCCCCTGGATAACATCATCTTCCTCGAGTGATGATCCCAGATTTGCAAGTGTATCGGCCTCACTATTTTGTTCTCGAGGTACGTGGTCTAGAGTGCACTCCTTGAAGCGGTGCAAAGTTACCTATAACTTGTCCAAATACCTTTGCATTCTATCATATCGAACTTCGAAGCTTTTGTTTATTTGGTTCACCACCAATAAAGAGTCACACTTGGCTTCAATGACTTCTGCCCCAAGACTTTAGCTAGCTCGAGACCTGCAATCTTGGCCTCGTACTCGGCCTTATTGTTAATCAACCTAGAAGTTTTGATAGACTGCCTTATAGTGTTACCTGTGGGTGGCTTCAAAACAATGCCTAGCTCGGACCCCTTGACATTAGAAGTGTCGTCTGTGAAAAGGGTCCATACTCCCGATGATGTGCCCGATTTTAACAAGAGATTTTTTTGAACTTCGGGTACGAGGGTTGGCATGAAATCAGCCATGATGTTCGCTAAAATTAGAGACTTGGTGGTCGTTCGGAGTTGACACTCGATATCGTACCCACTGAGTTTGACAGCCCATTTGGCCAATCGACCCGAAAGTTCGAGTATGTGCAAAATATTAAGAAGTGGGTAATTGGTTAACACATATATGCGGTAACATTGAAATCATAGTCTCAGCTTTCTAGAAGCGCTTATTAGTGCAAGTGCTAATTTCTCTAAGTGTGGATATCTAGTTTTTGCTTCCCCTAAGGTTTGACTGACATAGTAAACGGGAAATTGCGTACCTTGGTTTTCTCGAACTAGGACACCACTTACCGTGATTTTCCGACACCGCCAAATATAAGTAGATTTTCTCATCTGCCTTCAGGGTGTGAAGAAATGGTGGGCTCGATAGGTATTATTTTAATTAGTCTAATGTTTGTTGACACTCAAGGGTCTAGGTTAAATCATTCTTCTTCTTGGATAATGAGAAAAATCTGTGGCTTCGATTAGATGACCTCGAGATGAATCGACCTAAAGAAGTTATCCGCCCAGTTAACCTCTACACGACTTTCACACTGTCCACGACGGTGATGTCCTCGATGGCCTTGATCTTATCGGGATTGATCGCGATACCCCGATCTGATACTATGAAGCTTAGGAACTTGCCCGAGCCGACCTCGAAAGCACATTTCTGGGGGTTGAGTTTCATGTTATATTTCCTCAAAATTTCAAATGTTTCCTGCAAATGAGCCAAATGGTCCTCTGCGCAGGGACTTACATGTCATCAATATAAACTTCTATTGACTTACCTATTCTTTCTTCAAACATCTTATTTACTAGGCGTTGGTAAGTAGCTCCTTTTTTTTTAGCCTGAAAGGCATTACATTGTAACAATATGTTCCATACTTAGTGATAAATGTGGTCTTCTCCTGGTCTTTCGGGCTCATCTGAATTTGATTGTACCTGGAATAGGGGTTGGGAAAGGTAAAGATCTCGTGGCCGCCCGTGGCATCGATCATGAGATTGATGTTAGGCAGTGGAAAAGAGTCTTTAAGGCATGCATTGTTCAAATCCTTATAATCTACATACATTCTAAGTTTGTTCCCCTTTTTTGGGAGTACGACTACATTGGCTAACCATTCGGGGTATTTTGCCTCCCGAATGGACCCTATTTTGACAGGTTTGGTTACCTCGTCCTTTATGAATGCATGTTTTACCTCGGACTGGGGCCTTCTCTTTTGTTTCATCGGTTGGAACCTGAGGTCAAGGCTTAACCGATACGTTGTTATCTCCGATGGGATCCCTGTCATGTCTAAATGTAACCAAGCAAAACAATCCATGTTCTCGATAAGAAATTTAATAAGATTTTTCCTATGTTCGAGGGTTAACCTTGTTCCCATGTATACCTTTCGCTTGGGAAGATACTCGATCAATATAATCGGTTCCAGCTCCTCGACCTTTGATTTGGTGGCGTCGGAGTCTTCGGGTACAATAAAGGTTAGAGGAGTCAGAAAGTCCTTTTCTTCTTCTTCTTCTTCTTCTTCTATCTCTTGCTTTCCTGTTTCGATCAAGGCTGGTGGCTGTGCTTTCTATTTAGTTTCCTGTTTACCTTTGATGCTCGACCTTTCCGAGGTTCATATTGTTCATACTGGTATTACCTCGTCAACTACAAACATTTCCTTCACAACGTGCTGCTCCCCGTACACTATTTTCACGCTGTCCGACATCGGGAATTTCAAAATTTGATGGAGAGTCGAGGGAACTGTCGTCATGTTGTCGATCCAAGGCCTCTCGAGTAGGGCATTGTACCTCATGTCTCCCTTGATCACATGGAACATGGTATCTTGAATGGTTCCAGCCACGTTCACCGGTAGAGTAATATTACCTTTAGTTGTTTCACTAGCCATGTTGAAGCCATTTAAGACCTGAGATGCGGGCACAATTTGATCTTGTAAACCGAGTTGCTCCACGACCCTCTATCGGATGATGTTCGCCTAACTACCTGATCCACTAAAACACGTTTAACTTGAACTTTATTTAATAAGATAGAAATTACCAGAGCATCGTTGTGTAGTTGAGAAATGCCTTCTGCTTCCTCATTATTTATTGATAAGGAACCCTCCAGCACGTTATTCCAGGTCCGCTTCTCCCTAGTAATCGACACCTTAGTGCGTTTGAATACGGCCCTTGTGGGATATCGACCCCGCCGATGATCATATGAATGACATGTTACAGTCCTCCCGTTCATCTTTCCTATTGGCATCTCTGTTTCTGAAATGGTTCTTAGCCCGATCGCTGAGGAACTCTCGAAGGTGGCCCTCGTTGAATAGTCGGACTACATTGTCATGCCCCAAAAATCGAGGAGCACGACCGGCGCTCAACCGAGTAAACCCGATTGAACAAGGCTGTTAGGTTTGATTCTACCCAAACTATTTCATGAATAAATAGGAGATGGACTCCTTTAATTATACTTAGTAAGTATTTCAGTAACAATTTCCATTTCATTTCCATTAGCATCTCAAATCATAAAAACCAAAAGACGAGAGTTAGACTGATAAGCAGATCATTGGACTAGCACATGTGTAGATAATCCATTATCGAAAGGAGATCATTCAGTCTCAGCAATTGCGACATGCTATCAAAATTTGATGAACTTGAAATGAGGTGGGAATCCAATGAGATAGTATAAAATAATCATGGTAGGTTTGTAGATGTTCATAATGAGTTCTCCATGGATTTTGACTTGAGAAGTACCCAGATGCTAATGAAAGATAGAAAATAGGAGAAACGGATGTTGTGCTACGATAACCTCCAAAGGTGCTTTTGGTCTTGACGGAGAGCCTAGTTAGGGTCCTTATGAGAAAAGAAGTGTTATAATGACACATAGAAGGATATGTTCTCTCATGGTTATCGAACAAGTGTTGGGAAACTAGAACAATGAATCCACTATCTAAGGAACACAATTAACACATGTTGTGGAGGTGTAAAGGAAAAATAAACATTTGTTATGAGCTGGACATGCTTCTACTATGTTAACTCCCAACTGCAATACACGACCACGTCATGGGTGATCACGCCCAACTCTAGTCCTAAAAAGGATAAGCGGTCGCTACAAATATAATCCGGTCTAAAACTACGGAGTCGAATCCCACAGAGAACTAAGGCTTAGCTGTATCTGTTTAATATCACTAAGAAGACAAGATTGAAAATAAATAAACAGCTGAAAACTAACTATGCTTGAATTGTAAACAATTGGAATAAATATCTAAGGTAATGGTTTCCCCCGTTGTTGATTTCCTTGGTTGTATGTTTCTTATAGCGTTGACTTAGTTGCCTCTATCAATCATGAACTCTCCAGCTATCATAAATCTCTATCAAGCAATTATGATAATTTACTAGACGCACTCTCTCAAGCTATGCTAGCTAGATTCGCATTACAGTTCACTTAGATAACATCCGAGGTATCGTTATCTCTAATCCAACCTCTAAACCCTCGGTTATGACTCTCGCCTATACTCTGGGAGTGATGTTGTTCAAACAACTACCTAAATATGCACTCTCTCTCAAGCAGATACATAATAAATAGGAACGACTAATTGAGGATCCTTCCAATTAACCACAATCAAAACGTAGTTGAACAAATAGAGATAAACAACCAATTCAATACTATATAAATATAACAACCAAATCATCCCCAACGGATTTTACCAAAACCCTAGATTAAGGTTTTTAGCAACTCATGACAATGGGTAAACCAAATACTAAAAGATTCATAATCATGAATTGCAAGAGAATAAAGAAGAAAAGAAATAAAGATGTTTTAGGTGATCTCTCACAATTTTTTTTCTTGCCAAAGTACTCTCTAATAATGTTACATGCCTCCTTTGGGCGAGTTCTAGTATTTAAATAGGTTTTGCGGCTAAGAATTCCGAAATTTGCACTTCGGTCCCTTAAGTTCCCGTCGCCTGCTGCGGTCCTACCGCGCCCATGCTGGGACCGCGGCCAAACGGCTTCTCTGAATCTCCTCTAACAGCTCACCGCGGTCTTACCGCGCCCATGCTGGGACTGCGGCAGTTCACCTCCAGGCCTCGTTTGTGCATTTCAAATGGTTCACTCGGCGACTTTGACGCAGTTGGCTTCTTTTTCTTCCATAAATGATACAAAACCACTCAATAGCCTTCTTCTAATGTATGTAACCTGAAAAACATGAAAAGCACTAATAAGAGCATTTTGCTATCACTTTTACAATAAAAACTCTACAAGAAAGTGGTTCTTTTGGGGCTTAGTCATAGTTCAATTCACCTGTTATCAACACCCCACACTTAAATCTTTGCTCGTCCTCGAGCAATTTAAACCACACTTCTATGCCTAATCGCTCAACGAATTACCCAATTTATGTCACACCTGCCATTATGAAAGAATAACCTAAGCAGTCCAACTGGCACACCTCAGATGCAAACTCTAATGTGATGCCTCACACATGCTCACTCATATTACTCTAACAGAGGTGCAAACTTGCTATTTCTTCCTGAGTCACAAGCCCTCACATTATTAATTTGAGAGAAGTTCCACACGTATAGAATCAAGCACAAAGAACTTTAGATTGAAAGAATTCACTCACTCTCAGCAAAGAATATTCATATGCCACACAGATACACCATAAGCTTGCCCTTAGTGTAATACTCTACTAATTGAGTTCATTCAATCTTGGATCAATTAGGACTTTAATTGGTTGTAATGTAGTCTACGGGTAGGATACATTTATATATAAGAGTGACTACACCTCCCTAAGCACTTTAATACATACATTTTAACATTTAAGCCCTATGCTTATGTCAAACCAAACGCCACCTTCGCATCAATTTATATTACCCCATACTACTTTAAGCACTTACATCAAGAGCCACCACTTATCAAGGATTTTTTTTAACAATCTAAGTGGCTCTTCCTTTTTCAAAACATTGCACCTTTCTCCGTATTCAATTAGTTCCACTCCAAAGCCAAACCAACCACCCCACACTTTAACTTTTACAAAGTTTATAACAATTCAAGTGCTCATGAGAGGTGAAAAGGTTCAAATAGATTGTTAATTCAAACAAATGGGTCAGGCTTGTAATGTGGTTGCCAAAGAAAAAGGATTATAGGCTCAAAGAGGTTAACTACGATACATAACAATTAGGTGGGTAAAAGATACATATCTGGCTCAACAAGAAAATGTCTATATCACTTCCAGGACTGAACAACACTACTATTTCGCTTTGCAAACACATAGGCAAGTTCTAGGTATCACATGCAAGCACAGAATATGGGTAATTCTCACACACACTTGGCAAGTAACTCATTCCGAACTAGTTCGTCAACACACTCACATGAGCATTCAAGCAAGACAAGGTGTACACAATTAAGGCACAATTTATGAGTCTACACATGAGACTAGACGTCGCACTCTCAAGTTCGTTTAGTTGTTAGTAGGTGTATACATCAAAAGGAAGGAATCCTGCCCTTACCCCTCCTAATCTAAGAGAGTCTTCAGAGTCCTAAAAAAATCTACCTAACCCGGTTCAAGAAAAAGCCCTTTGGAAAGAACCGTGGTCAAAAGAAAAACCAAGGGGGAATTACTACATTACCTAAAAAAAAGAAAATCTTTTTTTTAGACTTAAATCCCTCAAGAAAATTATCTAATAGATCCATCGTCGGGAAAAGTCCAATCTTTTCTATTTAAAAGAAATTATTCAATTAAACTAACACAAGTAAAATAGCATAGAAAATCACCCAGATAATCTCCTCACTCCACGCTTAATATTGTGCATTGTCCCCAATGCACACCATAACTAATAAAAGGGTAAAAGAGACTCCCTGGTAGGCCAAAGGCCGAAGCACTAACAACTCATGGGGTACTCAGACTTCTCCCAAGCTTGGTCCTTCGTACGGGTACCTCACACTTAGTTCCAACCATTTGGTTTGCTGTTGCATCCTTCCAATACCTTTACTTTCCATGCTCCTAAAATAAAAAAATTGACACTACAAAAATAATAAAATAAACAAAAGAAAGCAATAAAGCTGGGTTGCCTCCCAACAAGCGCTTGATTTAATGTCGCGACACGACGCGAATCACTTTTTACCTCCACCTCGAGCTTATGAATTGAACCCCAAGTTTTGCTTCAAGCTTATGATTATGCTCTTGGGGCAGTACAAATTCTTGCGAGCCAAAAATTAGATAAAATCTTATGCACTTTTTGGCTCTCGACCGAGGAGTGTCACCTTGCCTACACGGCCTTGAGAAATCCAAAATATAAGGCTCATCTACCTCTTCCTTGGACTCCTTTTTATGCTTATAAGGGTGAATTTCCATTTCACCGTCTGAACATAATGTAGAGAAGTGTTTGGAATGAGGCCCAACGCGCTCAAATACATGAACTTCAAGATTTTTAACCTCCTCAACACCAATCACACTAGAGTCAACTAAATTTGTATCTTCAACGTCCTTGGTTGACTCTAGTATTACTTCTTCAACATTGACATCATCAAATTCTAGTTGGCTAGGTTGTTGATATTCTACTCTGACCTCCCCAATGAACACCTCAAGTTCATGCTCTTCTTGGCTACTATCCTCAATATTGGCTTGTTGAGCATTAAAAGCTCCAACCACTTGACTCAATTGAGCCTCCAACTTGCGAATAGTTGCCTCTTGCCTTTCTATGTGCAATTGTTTCTCATTGTTTTGTTCCAGAAAGAACTTTAGCATATCCTTGATCTCCTTCAGGTCCACATTCCGAGGTTCTTTGTTCCTATTAACTTCACAAGAAAAGGTAGAACTATCATAGTAAGGGGTTAGGGGACAATAAGAAATATAAGCATAGCCATGAAGGTGACCACTTTTACCACCACACACATCACACACATTCCACAAATAAGATTGAGTTGGTGCACATAACTCACTCTCAGGAAAGTTTTTAAAATTTTGCCACGGGTGGTTTCCTTTACAATATGTATGGAGATCAATAGTAGAATTATCTACACCTAAATTCCCATAATTCCAAGATGTCATGTTTCTAAAATCAACAGTTATAAAAAAATACCAAGAAAAAAACAAAACAAAATAAAAGTTCAAACTTGAACCCTAGCAATATATACAGCTACGACTACACCGTTAGTTCCCCGACAACGGTGCCAAAATTTGATCACGCCCAACTCTAGTCCTAAAAAGGATAAGCGGTCGCTGCAAATATAATCCGATCTAAAAGTCCGGAGTCGAATCCCACATAGAACTAAGGCTTAGCTGTATCTGTTTAATATCACTAAGAAGACAAGATCGAAAATAAATAAACAGCTGAAAACTAACTATGCTTGAATTGTAAACAATTGGAATAAATATCTAAGGTAATGGTTTCCCCCGTTGTTGATTTCCTTGGTTGTATGTTTCTTATAGCGTTGACTTAGTTGCCTCTATCAATCATGAACTCTCCAGCTATCATAAATCTCTCTCAAGCAATTATGATAATTAACTAGACGCACTCTCTCAAGCTACGCTAGCTAGATTCACATTACAGTTCACTTAGATCGCACCCGAGGTATCGTTATCTCTAATCCAACCTCTAAACCCTCGGTTATGATGCTCGCCTATACTCCGGGAGTGATGTTGTTCAAACAACTACCTAAATATGCACTCTCTCTCAAGCAGATACATAATAAATAGGAACGGCTAATTGAGGATCCTTCCAATTAACCACAATCAAAACGTAGTTGAACAAATAGAGATAAACAACCAATTCAATACTATATTAATATAACAACCAAATCATCCCCAACAGGTTTTACCAAAACCCTAGATTAAGGTTTTTAGCTACTCATGACAATGGGTAAATCAAATACTAAAAGATTCATAATCATGAATTGCAAGAGAATAAAGAAGAAAAGAAATAAAGATGTTTTAGGTGATCTCTCACAATTGTTTTTCTTGCCAAAGTACTCTCTAATATTGTTGCATGCCTCCTTTGGGCGAGTTCTAGAATTTAAATAGGTTTTTGGGCTAAGAATTCCGAAATTTGCACTTCAGTCCCTTAAGTTCCCGTCGCCTGCCGCGGTCCTACCGCGCCCACGCTGGGACCGCGGCCAAACGGCCTCTCTAAATCTCCTCTGACAGCTCACCGCGGTTCTACCGCGCCCACGCTGGGACCGCGGCAATTCACCTCCAGGCCTCGTTTGTGTATTTCAAATGGTTCACTCGGCGAGTTTGATGCGATTGGCTTCTTTTTCTTCCATAAATGATACAAAACCACTCCATAGCCTTTTTCTAATGTATGTAACCTGAAAAACATGAAATGCACTAATAAGAGCATTTTGCTATCACTTTTACAATAAAAACTCTACAAGAAAGTGCTCCTTTTGGGGCTTAATCATAGTTCAATTCACCTATTATCAACGGGCAACCACAATACTAGGAACAAAGTGAGCTACATACTGCGAGATGTCCCAAGTGGACACGAAAGTTATACTAAGATGGCGACACAAGATCTTCCTATGACGGGGATGTGAGGATTCACAGGGTGGCCATTTCGATTGACACTCACTCATGTGATAGGTGTTAAGTTATTCTCTTATGTTACTAGACATTGAGAAGTTTCATGATGATACTCGCAAGAGAGTAGAGTGATTGTCCAAACCATATAACCCATATACACAAGTGAGTAAAAGAATGACTCGAGAAGGATCGCAACACTGGGATGCCTTACATGGAACTTGACACCACATAGGTAAACTTTACGACAGTGCATGCATAGGCACAAGTTGGCAGATGTTGTCCATTTAAATAAAATATTCTGTAAGAAATTCATTGGATATAGTCCCTTGTTGAGAATTTAGGAAAGAGAGTGGGAAATATTAATCCCAGAGTTATAACTCCATTCAAGGACGTATTTATTGAACTTAATTTAACAAGAGGATGTAAATAAGAGAATTTGTGATAGAGTGGATTCACGAACAATACGGCTCCTTCAAGGAGTAGGTACACACAAGTCTTTGTGACTCACATCTTATTAAGACCATGCTTAGGAGGACTCTTCAATATGGATGTACATATACAACAAGAGTACGTTGGTTGTGCTAAGTAGTGACTTACTTGGTGACCTTAGGTTGATAGGGCAATAGCAGAATCGATGCCCCTCGACCCCACATCCCTAACGTACGTTGGTACCATGCAGATATACTATAGGATTTGGTGGTGCAGTGACATCAATATGGACAAGGACACTCCCCTCTTAGTGATAGGTTCTACCAATCCCTCCACAGCTTAATACATTCTCCTAACAAGTCCTTGGGCAATCCCCTCGGACTCAATGGTGGGATCACTCCCCCCCCCCCCTCATGGCTTCAAATTCGCGGATTATGGTATCATGATTACTCATTTTGAGAGTAAGGCTTAGAGAGAAAACTAACTCCCTAACTTGAGCTCTATCGCACGATTGGAGTATCAAAGAAGGGTGAAATTCCTAAATGTCTGAATAGCCTCCAACTTATAGATGTGGTCGACTACACACCGATAAGAAGGACTCTACTAGACACGGCTCCGAGACATCCCAAGTGTATTGGGAAAAAAGTTGAATTTCTATTGAAGATGACGTGGCGTGACACGTGGACTGGACAAATGGTCAAAGCGTAACAACTGAGAAAAAGGTACAGGAGATGACAGGTACGGGAAGAGGAAGTAAAACAGGCACGAGAAGCAGTTTAGACACGAGTCTCGTACCAATTCAAGTCATTTAAATCCAGTGGATCGAAAGGCTTTAAAGACATGGATCTGAAGTCAAAAAGGAGTCCAAATTCAGTATTAAATACCTGATACGTAAGAAAATTGGTATTTAATAGGAATGATTGTGTAACGGCTTATTTAATGTCATTTATTGTCCATAATTGTCTCATTAAAGCTTAGGTTTCATTCCTTTACCTAGAATCAACTATAAAAGGAGGAAGTTGTATTGGGAAAAGGGGATCATTGACATCATACTGAAATAAAAACTTGTTTACTGCTTTATTATTATTCTAAGAAAGCCTATTATTCCTTTTTTTTTGGTCTCTTTATTATCAGTAACCCGATTTTTCATCTCAAATACTAGCTTTATCCAAAATATTATTTCTTTGGTGAAACAAATTGGTTCCGTTACCGGGAATCTGATAATCTATTCTTTTTAAGTTACATTCTATCTGTTGTTATCATCATGTCACACGACAATAATAACAGTGAAAACACCTTGGGAAACCGAGAAAATCAAATGCATCAAGATCAAGGAGATTTGCAGAACTTTAACGCGGTTCCTTCCCTTCGAAATTCACCACGTCAATCTCGTGAAGGCACTCCTAAATCACATGCTGATGAGCAAGAGCAATCAGAACATTTTGAGGGACCAGAAGAAGCTCTGCAAAGAATAATTGATGCACGGGTTAGCCAGGCTCTTCACGCGCTAGTTAGCCGGTTACCTGTTGCGCCGTCCACACCTTCGCCTAATAACAATACGCTGGAGAATCCTCGTTCTGGCCTTGTTAATTCAAACGATGGAACCCCCATTGAACCACGAGAAATGAATCCAGGTAATACAAATAATTCTTATTTACAAAACTTGGTACTAACTTTGCAGACACAGCTCAAAGAACAAAACGAGCGCATCGAACAAATCCCTGGAGTTCCCCCAATAATCAAAGGAATATATGCAGATAAATATTCACAACAACCTTGGAAACTGAGTGCCGCTCCCCTTTCAATCCCTAAAAAGTTCAAAATGCCTGACATTTCAAAATATGACGGCACAACCGATCCACGTGACCATGTGACGGCATTTACTACAGGGGTCAAAGGAAATGATTTAACCAAGCAGGAGATTGAGTCCGTGTTGGTCAAGAAATTTGGTGAAACACTCACTAAGGGTGCACTAACCTGGTATTCTCTTTTGCCTGAAAACTCTATAAACTCTTTTGCTGAGCTTGCAGATTCTTTCATTAAGGCGCACTCAGGAGCACAAAAGGTTGAAAAAAGAGTGGAGGACATCTTTAAAATCAAAGAAGGGGACACAGAGTTGCTCAGAGATTTTGTTGATAGGTTCCAACGCGAACGAATGAATTTACCCCGTGTACAAGATAATTGGGCTGCAATAGCTTTTGCGAGCAATCTAAATGTTAAAAGTTCTGAAGCCACGAGAAGACTTAAAGAAAGCCTTCGAGAGTTCCCTGCAGCCACGTGGAATGATGTGTATAACAGGTACAGTACGAAGTTGCGAATCGAAGAAGATACCGTGCCTCGATTTCAACATGAAGAAAGAAGCAGTTCAAGGAGATCCGAAACTGAAAAAAGATCAGGTAAAAACAGGTACGATCCCTGTATGGGTCCTGCAGGAAAAGATTCACGAACAAAACAGGATAATCAATGATATGATAAAAAATCAAGGAACAGGGAATCAGGCTCCTCATCGAGGTTTGCGAATAATCAAAACACACGCGGGGCACGAGATGATGATGGAAGTTTGAAGGCGAGATTTGGTGGATATAATTTCAGTGTCACTACCTCCGAGCTCGTAGCTGTTTTAAGGAGCATGGGAGATAAGGTACGGTGGCCGAAGGAGATGCGATCAAATCCAAACAAGCGCAATCCAGATCATTGGTGCGAATTTCATAATGATCACGGGCATAAGACTTCAGAATGTAGATTCTTACAAAGTGAAGTGGACCATCTATTGAAACAAGGTTATCTCACTGAGTTATTTAGCGAGAAAGGAAAGCAAGCCTACATGAAAAACAGGCAAGAGCCACCAAAGCCCCCATCACCCAAGAGAACCGTGAATGTTATAAGTGGGGGAGAAGATATTTATGGAGTAACATACACAGCTTCAAATAAAGTTTCCAAAGTCACAATCACGCACGGGAAACGAGTGCGTCAAACCTTAGAGGATGAAAGTATCACTTTTAATGATGCAGACACAGAAGGAGTGATCACCCCCCACAACGACGCGCTGGTAATATCTTTACTTCTACATGATACTAATGTAAAAAGAGTTTTGAT